>NC_042302.1:305000-535000 GCF_901000725.2 Takifugu rubripes | reverse complement strand
CTGCTGATGGCCAGCTGGGTAAAGAGAGAGGAGAAGGGGGAGGACTGGTAGAAGATAGGATAGGTAGGAGAGGAGAGGAGAGGAGAGGAGAGGAGAGGAGAGGAGAGGAGAGGAGAGGAGAGGAGAGGAGAGGGGTAGAGGAGAGGAGAAGTAGAGTGAAGGGGAGGTAGAGGAGAGGAGAAGGAGAAGGAGGAGGAGGGGAAAGAGGAGAGGAAGGGAGAGGAGAGGGAGAGGAAAAGGAGAAGGAGAAGGAGGGGGAGAGGAGAGGAGAGGAGAGGAGAGGAGAGGAGAGGAGAGGAGAGGAGAGGAGAGGAGAGGGAGAGGAGAGGCACAGAGCACAGAAACACACACAAAAAATATGATATACAATCACTTCAGCGGGGCCGGAGGTCATTATGCAGCTCCGAGGGCGGCGATACCTGTAAATAAATAGGGGGGGAAGCAGAAAAACTACACAAGAACTAGTCTGCTTGATGAGGAGAGGAAAGGAGAGGAGAGGAGAGGAAACCATGACCCAGTGGGGTGACAGAGGCCTGTCAGGTGATCATGTTTCCGGACCCCGGCAGCCTTGGCCTATAACAGCATAACTAAGATGTGACCTAACGATTAGACGACCCCCTAAGTATGATAATTTGTCTGTCTATGATAGTAACTGGAACTACTGAATTAGTAAGAGGTGTACTTGCCTCTCTGTCAGAAGAGTCAGAAGAGTCTCTGCCTCAGGTGGAGGAGTTCAACCAGGGAGTGAAGCTTCTGTCGAGAAGGACCCACGTTGATCCATGGAGCTTTTCGCAGATGGACCTGCCTAAAGGCTTTTCTCCAGAGTTTTGATCAACTAGAACAAGCTTGTCTGATGAACCCAGTAAACAAACCAAGATAAAGGTTCCTTCTCTTTTCTTCTGGCTTTAGCTTCTCTAGCTCCTTTTCAAAGAATGGAGATTTGTACATGAAGTAACATTAAAAAGGGGGGGTCCACTTAGGTAAGATGGTGAATTGGGGGTGTTGACAGTGGCGCTGTAACTTTCTGAAGCCTTTTTTTTGCTGTCCACCACACAGATGGAATGAACTGCATGAACAAGGACCATGGTTGTGCCCACATCTGCAGAGAGGCTCCAGGCAAAGGAGGAGTCTCGTGCGAGTGCCGTCCAGGCTTTGAACTGGCCAAAAACCAGAAAGACTGCACACGTACGTATTTGACCCGTAGCAACCAAAGCAAGGAAACAATCAGCTCATCTGGTCAGACTGTGGGTTTAGTTCTAGAGATCAGTGAATCAGAACCTGTTCCAGTTCAGGAGAATAACATGAGTTTGTCTGTATGTGTGCTTAGTAACATGTAACTATGGAAACGGAGGCTGCCAGCACACGTGTGACGACACAGACACAGGACCAGTGTGTGGCTGCCACCAGAAATACGCCCTGCACTCTGACAGCAAGACCTGCATAGGTGAGTGAGGACATCTCCTGTTCCTTGTTGTCCTCTGTCTCTGTCTCTCTCTGTCACACATACACACACACACACACACGCGCACACACACACACACACACACACACACACACACACACACACACACACACACACACAAACACACACACACATTGAAGACATACCTGCTGACTCCTGAGTGTAGTTGGTTGATGAACCTTCATACTCAGCAGAGGAACTGACGGCCTCCCTGACCAGCTTTCTTCCTGGATGGTCATGCAGTTCCTGAGGATAACTTGACATCTCAGAGGAGCTTCACCTATGAGATGTTTGTGGGTTTCCTCCCATGACCTTCTCAGATCAGAGCTTTCCTTTCCCGTCCCTTTAGAGGACACTCTTAGATAAGCGTTTTGCCTTTGGTAAATGCTGTTTGGCTTTCCTTGTCTTTCCTGCGAGGCCCAGGCTCACAGCTGCTGTGTCCTTCACGGGCTGAACATCTCCCTAAAGTGTCTCTGCTGTCATCCATCCACAAACCATTGTCCCAACGCTCTGCCTGCTTGTTCACATGCTCTTCGTGGAACTGCAGCTGGGCCTCTGCTCTCCTGAACCCCGGGAGACGGGCCGGTAGGTGTGTAGAAGGTTCCTTGGGAAGCTTTGTGGGCGCTTCCAATGCAAACATTCCATGCCTTAGCGTCTTTACTGCTTGATCTCTCTTGTGGTAGCGCCGCTGTGAAATTAACGTTCGAAATGTTTGCATTTTGACACGTTTGTCTCAAATTTACTGCTGTAACTCCGGGAGTTTCTGTACTGCATTAATAATGGCAATAAAAATGCTTTCAACAGGTTCTGGGAACATCATTACTTAAGTTCATATTTGTAGTTTAACGACCCGTGAAAAGTTTGAGAAGCAGTAAAGTAATATATAAAAAGGCTTTGAAATCAGTGAAGATCCTCTGAATATATATCCATCAATAGGCCGTGGAAGGAATGTAGCAAATGTAGAGTTGCCAGGAGGGAATGGTGCTCCTGCAATGGCTGTGCAGGAAGGAGACACGTGCCGAAGCCCACCAAGGTGCTTCTGAGCACTCTGACGGATTTAAACTCAAGCAGGCGAGATGGGAAAGACTCAGCATAGAAAAATGTTTTGCTTGGTTCTCCCCCAGTTGCAGCTTTATGGGAGAGTGACAACAGGAAAGTAAATCTTTCCTCGAGTTCACCACACGCTCTCTGGAAGCCTGTCTGGGATTCGCTGGGAGAAGGTTCTTGCTGGAACCTTGACTTTTGTCATTCCGCCGCCGTTGTGCTTGTAGGTGGCAGGCCGTGCTGCAGCAGGTGTGGCGACCTGAACCAGAGCTCTCGGGTCGAACCGGCCTTGCACAGAGAAGCAGGCCACGATCTGCTTCTGGGAGTCAGGGCTGCTCACACCCAGAGAGAGAGACTTTTTGACTTTTAACACCACTTTTATTTACGATAATAAATAGAATAAAACATATATTAAACAATCACACCATCATTGTATGAGGTAGTTGGAGAGTTTTAGCTGTATCTGCTCTGTCACCGAACACAGGACACCTTCGTGTCCCCACAGCTATTGGAACACAGAAGCAGAACTCCAGCCTCAGTCTGGCTCTAATGTTCTGCCTCCACATGGCCACCACATCACATGTATCCCCCTCCCGGATCCTGTCCCTGCGTATTAGGTAAATTGCTAGTTTAGCCTCTGCGAATAAAAAGTTTAAGATCTCAAACTTGGGGCCTTCAGTTTTTTTAGAGGCAGTCCCACCAATAAAAACCTGAGCAGAAAAAAGAATCTTGGAATAACCTTTGATCAAAATTTGTCCTTTAACTCACACAACAAAATAGTCTCTAGAAGTGCCTTTTTTCACCTGAGGAACATCACAAAGATCAGGAAGCTACTGACGCATCATTATGCTGAAAAGTTACTCCATGCATTTGTTACTTCCAGGTTGGACTATTGTAATTCTTTATGATCAGGGTGTCCAAACAACTCTTTAAGAAGCCTCCAGGTGATCCAAAATGCTGCAGCTAGAGTTCTGACAGGTATTGACAAAAGAGATCACATAACTCCTGGACTGGCGTCTCTTCATTGGCTGCCCATTAAATTTAGAATAATTTTTAAAACCCTTCTTTTGACGTACAAGTACCTCAGAGGCCTAGCTCCATCCTACCTGGAGGAGCTAGTGACACCTTATCATCCTAAGAGACTGCTCCACTCTCAGAATGCTGGTCTACTTGTGGTCCCCAGAGTCTCGAGAGGTAGAATGGGGGGCCGAGCATTTAGCTACCAGGCCCCCCTTCTATGGAACCAGGACCCTGTCCAGGTACGGGAGGCTGACTCCATCTCTACTTTTAAAATTAGGCTTAAAACCTACCTCTTTGAAAAAGCTGATTGTTACTAATTCTGTAGTTCCAGTTACTATCATAGACAGACAAATTATCATACTGGGGGAGTCGTCTAATCATTAGGTTAACATCTTAGTTACGCTGCTATAGGACAAGGCTGCCGGGGTCCAGAAACATGATCACCTGACAGGCCTCTGTCAACCCAATGGGAAATGGTCTCCTCTCCTCTCCTCTCCTCTCCTCTCCTCTCCTCTCCTCTCCTCTCCTCTCCTCTCTTCTCCTCCTCATCAAGTAGACTAGTGATGCTATTTCTTGTGTAGTTTTTCTGCCCCCCCTTCTGTATTCATCTACAGGTATCACCACCTTCAGAGCTGCATACTGACCTCCGACCCCGCTGACCCACTCAACTTGCACCTTACTTTACTTATTATAATGTACTTCTGTATGTATTATATGTATGATTGCGTGATTGCATGATCTATGCCTATTCTCTCCTCTCCTCTCCTCTCCTCTCCTCTCCTCTCCTCTCCTCTCCTCTCCTCTCCTCTCCTCTCCTACCTACTCTCTCCTCTACCTGTCCTCTCCCTTTCTCCTCTCTCTATCCAGCCGGCCATCAGCAGGAGGGTCCCCCTACATGAGCCTGGTCCTGCTCAAGGTTTCTTCCTGTTAAAGGGGAGTTTTTCCTTGCCACTGTTGCTTGTTTGGGGTTTGGCCCTGGGATTCTATAAAGCGCCAAGAAACAATTTTTATTGTAAAAGACGCTATATAAACAAATAAAGATTGATTGAATTGATTGAAAAAGTGATTTTAAAATGGTTAAAAAACTCAGTTAAAACACTAAAACCCCCCGCGTGTCTGCTGCACTCTGTACAAACATGAAAAACCGTCTCAAACAGACCACAGAACGGACATTCTTTGGAGACACTGTGGTTTAAAGTAGCAATTGTGGTGATGCCACCATGCAGGATTCTCCACTGCAGGTCTCCAGTCCTCCTTTTGATGGAGGGTTTGTACAGGGTCCTCCACTGTGGACTCTGTTCCCCCAGCCTGTCTGTCCATACAGAGACAGCTATGTCGAGTAGCCTCAGTCCATTAATTGTCTTTACAATGTTCAAATATAAAGTTTGTTTGTTTATTCCATGGAGGCCCAGTTTGCTCTTGTAGTAGGCGTTCAGGAGACGGCCACTGCAGTCCTCACACCCAGGGCTCAGCTGGAGGTCAGGGAAGGCATCTGTGGGGTCAGGCTCGGCTCCTCCTCTGCCGTACCGCAGGAGAAGACTCCTGTCTCTCACAGAGAGCCTCTTCCTACACAGCTCCAGACTTCTCTCCACCAGTCTCAGCGATTGCAGTCCCAGTACAGTGCTCAGGGTCTGGGCGTCAACCAGCACCGGCCCGGCTGCCTCCACCAGCTGCTTTAGAGTGACAGTCCTGGACCCACACAGTGCCCCCATCAGCCTGGGCATGATGCTGCTACAGACATCCAGTCGGCCACCATGAATCAGGGGCTCTTCCAACAGCCAGTGCAGAGTAGGACTTCTGGATCTTATTCCATTTAAAAAGAACATATGATTGAGAAAAACACTCTGATAAAAAGTTGGCAACCCCCTTAAATTTAAACTTAATCAGTTAAAAACAGAGCAGCGTCCTTTCGCAAGTTGCTCACACATCTGAGCAAGCAGCTGGCCACATCCCTCCACACTAAGTCAGGATCTCCTGTCAGGTACCTCTGAACAAACTGCAGCCTGAAGGTGGCTGTTCTACTGGCCAGGTGGATGAGGCCCTGGCTCCCTTGGTCTCTGGATAAGAACAGGACTGACTGTGGTACCCAGTGGTAGCTGTCCCAGAAGAACCAGTTTAGCCTGGATCTGGGACAGCAGGCCTGGTGGTGGCTCGAAACAGGCCAAACGGTGCCACAGCAGCGAGGCTACAAGGTTGTTTATAACTAAAACTGTTCCTCTAAAAGACATCTCCAAGTGCAGCCATCTCCATTTCTTTAATTTTTCATCAAACTTCTCAACAACATTCTCCCAGTTCTTTCTGACCATGCACTCATTTCCCAGGTACACTCCGAGATATCTCAGGCCATCTCTCCTCCAGGTCAGACCTTGAGGGAGAACGGTGATGATGCCACTCACTGGCAACCAGGGCTTCGCTATTCCCCCAGTTCACCCTTGTAGACGACACATCACAGAAGTTATTAGTAATGTTTAAAACTGCATGGATAACTGCGTGTATATCTTCTTGGTATTTAATAAAAACAACCACATCATCAGTGTAGGCAGATAAAGCCACATTATTGTTAAAACCCAGTAAAAACAGGCCTTGAACACATGAGCTTATGGAGGAGGGGTTCCAGGGAGAGCGCATAGAGCATCCCAGACAGGCACAGCCCTGTTGGACACCTCTACACACTCTAAAAGGAGCACACAAGCTGCCATTGACCTTCAGCATACTCTCAATGGTACTGTACAGCACCTGGATCTTGGCTATCAGACCAGCACTGAACCCAAATGTCTCCATGGTTCTCCACAGGAAGTTGTGTTCAACACGGTCAAAAGCCTTTTCTTGATCTAAAGAAAGTAGACCAACACTCACCACCGATGAACTGGAGACCTCCAAAACATCCCTAATGAGGCAGACGTTGTCTACCATGGACCTACCAGGTACACAGTACGTCTGGTCCTGATGGATGACCTGCTCCATGGCCTCCCACAGCTGGATGGCCAAGGCCCTGGAGAGAATCTTGTAGTCCGTGCAGAGAAGGGACACACGGGGCCAGTATTTTATGTCCTGCAGGTTTCCTTTCTTTGGCAGGAGGGTGATGACGGCCCTCCTGCAGGACAGAGGCAAGGAACCGGTGGCGAGACTCTCGTTGAAGACCTCCAGGATGTCTTGAGCGAGGATGTCCCAGAAGGCCTTGTAGAACTCCACAGAGAGTCCGTCGATGCCCGGGGCCTTTTGGACCTGCATTGTCTGTAGGGCCGCGTGCAGCTCCTGTGCTGTCAACAGGCACTCCATCTGGTAGTTGGTCTCCTTGGAGACCCTGGGTAGTCCTTCACTAAAAACACTAAAACCACTGAAACAATCCTCGTCGTCTTTAAAATCAGTCTTGTAAAGTGCAGTTTAAAACCCCACCGCTCTCCTCCTGATCAGCCCCGGGTCAGTCAGCTCCTGCCCCGTGTCCGACAGCAAGGAGTGGATAAACTTCCTCTGCCCAGACTTCTTCTCAAGGCCGAAGAAGAAAGTCGAGGGTGCATCCATCTCCAAAATGTCCTGGATTCTGGACTGGACCAGGGCGCCCTGTGCTCTAGCACTCAGCAGGTTGGCTAAAGCTGTCTTTTTGGTCTTGAGGACTTCAACAGATCCTCCATTTCCAGTGGACCCGTTCAAACGCTCGAGCTCCACTATCTGAGTCTCCAGATCCCTGATAGAGCCAGTGATGTGACGAGTAACATTGAGAGTGTGCTGCTGACAGAACATTCTTGTCTGTGTCTTCCCGTGGTCCCACCACTGTTTTAAGTAGCTAAACTTGCCCTTACTCTGCCTAAAACCAGGCCAAAAGTAACTAAGAGCATCTTTAAAAATCACATCGGAGGCTAAAACTGATCTAAAATGCCAGTAGGCGCTTTTTGGTAAAATGTTGTTAATGAAAACAGCACATAAAACCAAAGCGTGATCAGTAAAACCCACAGGCATGATAAGACAAGATACTACATTTAAACACATTAAAATTGTGTTTAAAACAGTAAAAGCAATCTAAACGAGCCACCTCACCTTCCTGAAGCCCTGTTTCCCCCTGCTCAATCACACAACCTGTCTAACCTATCTGTTCACCCCCTTGTACACACGCTCCACCTGTGTTACCTAACTCTACACGCACTCCTCCTATCTCCTCCTCCTGTAAACACGCTTCATCAGTCTCACCGTCCTGTACACTCACTTCACCTTTCTCACCCACCAGTTCACCCTCACCTGTGCTCCCATCATTATCCACCTGGGCCATCGCCCCGTCAACCCCCTGACCCTCAGCTCTGGCGACAGGTCGCTCAGCAGCAGCTCCAGGCTCTGCCGTGCAGGGCTCCACAGCAGCAGCCCCGGGAAGCTCCCCCGAGCCCGACGCAGTTGATTTGGCT
The DNA here is from genome assembly GCF_901000725.2 of Takifugu rubripes. Taxonomy (NCBI): domain Eukaryota; kingdom Metazoa; phylum Chordata; class Actinopteri; order Tetraodontiformes; family Tetraodontidae; genus Takifugu; species Takifugu rubripes. The sequence goes on along the minus strand of NC_042302.1, from coordinate 527,080 downwards.
GCATGTGAACACACCTTAATTACCATATTTTGATGACTATAAGGCGCACCTAAAACACTGAGATTTTCTCAAAAATCTACAGTGCGCCTTATAATATGGAGCGCCTTGTGTGTGGACTGAGTTCCAAAAACTGCTTTGCGCCTTTGGTGGGTGCACTATGGTAAACGCTCCGCCAATCGATTAGCGGCACACCTACGCATAAGGATACCCTAAAATGGCACCGGTCAAGCGAGACGCGTATGAATGAGGCTTATTTTAAACTGCAGGCCATGGAATATGCGGCTTAAAATGGCAACCGAGCAATCTTAGAGTTTTCGCTTTATGAGGAGGCGGCATCTCTCCATACGCGTGAGGACAACTGTTGCGCATCGGCTGCCCGCGGATTACCAGGAGAGGGTGGCCATCTTCCGCACCTACTGCCGTGACAAGATAACCGCGCCCAGCCACATCACCTACATGGATGAGATCCCTCTGACTTTTAACACCCCTTTACCCATAAAGTGGAGAAAAAGGGACCGGCACGGTGGCGATACGCACAACGGGGCACGAGAAGTCGTCGTTCACCGTGGTTCTCGGCTGCCACGGAAACGGACAGAGCGCTGGATGATGGAAGGCGAACACAAAGACTATGAGGCAGCGGCGGGCAAAGTTATGCTACCATATGCGGGTGGATTGTAGACGCATGGGCTATGATACCGTCTTCATGTATTGTAAGAGCTTTAACAAAATCAACGCTGAACCGGAACCGGTCGGTGAGTCCGATTCAGATGATTAAGAAGAGGAAATGTTGAACATTGAAATAGTGCAGCTGTTTAATTCAGATACAGAAGATGAAAACTTTGATGGTTTTGTGGTGGAAGAATGAATATTTTGTTCAATAAATGTGTCGATACTCACTGTTTTACTTCCGTTGTCATTTTTTACTGTATGTTTCAGCATGCGCCTAATAATACGGTGCGCCTTATGTATGTTTTAAATACAGAAATAGCACCCATAACTGAGACTGCGCCTTTTAATACAGTGCGCCTTATGGTCGTGAAAATACGGTAAATGTCCCACTTCACTTCATGTGCGCCGATGAGGCTAACAGAACAGAACTAACAGAACAGAGTCTGTGATCAACGGGGGCATGTTGGACAGGGTAACTTTGGTGGCTGGCTGTCTCAGAGGCATCACCGCCTCGAACTTTCCACCGACACTGATACCGGCCTCCACCAGGCAGTTCACCTTTTCCACCTTCTCCACAAGCAAGACTACGGCCCCGTTCATCTGGGCAGCCAACTTCACGGACCCATGTGCGATCACCTCACCCACAGCCAGGGCCACCTCCTCCGTGGTGTACAGAGACCTGGCCCCCACCTTAACGGCATGTGTCCGTGTTAACCGGGAGAGATCCCCGCTACCACCACCAACCCTCATGGCGTCAGATGCCAACCGGCCAGACAAACGCTGGATGGTTACACGGCAAAACACTGAAAACTAAACTAACAAACTGACAAAAGACACCACCAACACTTAAATAAACTATACCCACAAAAACCTAACAAGAAAACAGCTTTAACAATTCGAAAAGGTTGAAAGATTCTCAAACGAGAACGCTCTCAGCTCGCACCACGCTCCTCACAGAGAGAGAGAGAGAGAGAAAAGTATCAAGTCATCAAGTTCTTGTCCAATGAATGCGATGCCTTTTGTTTACAAGTTCAGGTTGGTTGGTAATTGGACCGTAAAGTTAAACAACCAAATAAAAGAACCCGGAGTTACATGTAAAGGATTGAGATTGCAACCATCTGCACACCTCCATCATGTTGTGTTTGAACCCTGACGAGATGGGGACAGTGTCTTCACACCCACACCCGCCACACCATGCCCGCATGCTTCCTCTGCCTGGCACAGCCACTAGAATCTGCACCTGTCTCATTGTCTCTCACACCAGTCCATCTGTTTGACATGTCCGAACGTTGTTGAACTGCCAATAACAGATTCTTCTTTCAGCCATTCTGAAGACTTGAAAGGACCCACTGAGGAAAGGCTTCACAGATGGAGCAGAAAGAGAGAGAACGCACATCTTCTCAAAACCTTTCTCTCTCTCTCCTTGTCTCCTCTCCTCTCTGGTGTGATGAGAGAAGGGGCCCCCAGGGTCTGAGGGGCCTACTTTTAATGCCCAGTTTCCCCTCTGTGTAGCACTGAAAAGCCCTCTGTTCCTGCTTCCTCCCTTCCTCCCTTGCTTCTCCTCCCTCCTCCTGCTGCTTCCTGGTGATGGTACCTGATTGCCTGTCTTGTCTGAGCATCAATGTTGGGATCAAGTCAGAGGATTTAAAGGGAACCTGAAGGGGGGAGAGTGGGTGGAGGGTCCACGTGTCCCATTTGGTGGTTAAAGCCAGACACCTCAATTGCAGCCTGATCTTAGTTCAAAGTCCTCCAACAACCAACCTAGCCTGTCCTCCAGCTATGTCCTCACATCCTTGTCTCCAGCTGACTTGTTGATTTAGAAAAGTATCCGTACCAGCAGCCCCTGTGCCCCCCCCTCCACCCCAGTTGAAGAGGCAGGGACTTGCTGTGCTCCTCTACTTCCTCCTGTAAAGGATGCATGTGTCCACCTCAATGTGTCCCATGTTCAGTGGTCTGCAGCTGCCTCTTTTACTAACCTTTCTGTCTGGGAAAACCCGCATTGCATCATCTGCCTCTGTTTCCTCATCTCTCTGTTTCTGTGTTGGAATGGAAGCCCATTGATGTTGGTTCATGCTTGTGGCCCCGAACCTTCTGTTTTCTTTCAGTCCATAGATTTCTTTGATTTTATTCATTTTATTTTATTTGCAATATCCTTGCTGGTAGTTTAGAGTGATTAAAAACCACCCCCCTTTCCCCCGCTTTGTCCTGCTCTAAAACAATTCAGTCCAGGGGCTCTGACCCATCCTTAGTCCCTTGGAGAAGAACAAGTGGGAGCCTGTTCAGCTGGTTTTTTTTCGTGCTACCCAGCAGATGCTTAAAAGCTGCTGCTGTGGAATGCTCAAGCATTTAATTCAGCAGTAACGGACGCATTCACACAGCAGCATCTCAGCCATTAGCTGTGCACCAGAATGTCTCCATTCATGCCTAAGTGTACTTCAGAGTCTCCCACATTGTCCATCAGCTGCCTGAGAGAAAGGGGAAGCGAAAGGACGTTAATTACCCCCGCGTCCACCCTGGGAGCCACCCCTGCCTCCATCCCTTTGGACGGTGCGTGCACATCAAAGGGCAGTCTTGTTGCAGCAAGTGTTCACAGGGAAGTGGTCCTTGGCCATTGTGAAAGCCCCCCCCCCCCCCCCAGCCATCCACATGCATGCCATTTTAACATTCAGCCATAACTGTCACTTCTGTCCTCCTCCCACCTTTGGTCTTTGGGAACCTGGTTTTCTGGTGTTCAGGTGAAATGTTTCATAGACAAACAGGCAACCAGCTCTGCACCCTCCTCCCTGCATGGCCCTCTGCACCCCATCTTCACCCTAGAGCTCCGTCCTTGTTTATTCACCTCTCTCCTTCCTCTGCTGCCTCCATTGTCGCCAAGACACTGTCCCTTATCTTCCACCCTCTCTGGTTGCCTCCTCGGTCTGCTCCTGGCTCCCTGCTCATCAGCCTGTCCTTGCTGGCTCCTCTCAGCGCCTCCCTCTCCTTGGACCTTTGCTTCTCTTGTTTCAGAAGCATGTTCCTGCTCATCACACGCCTCCCTTTTTCCCGGCTTTGTTTCTTCTCCCCTTTAATGCAGCTTGTCTTGGAAATGTCTGACGCTCCTGCTCCTTCCCATCTGCCTCCTGCTCCATCCTAAAGCCAGGGATTCGCTGCCGTCAGAGCGGCTGGTTGAGGACTGGAGCATTGTCAGCCTCTCAACCTTCTCCCCACCCCACCTTCTTATTCCTCACTGCAGCTTTTGAGATGGATCCTGGTACAGATCCTTTGTTTTTGTCAATGATTTTTCATCGGTCAGGCCTTTATCTCTGTTTGGGTATGAATACTAACGGGGTCTTTGGTGCTTCATCATCGCTTCTTGCTCGTGGCTTATTTGATTCATTTATTTGTTGCTGAACGCCATGAGGGGCTGAAGGTCTGGTCATTTGGGCTTCTCATTAACCTGCTGCTCACTGTTTGTCCCCTTGTCACTTGTGTTTTAGAGAAAGATGAGGCTGCAATTGAGAGCTCTGAATTCAATGCCACGTCAGTAGCTGATGTGGACAAGCGGGTGAAACGGCGGCTACTTATGGGTAACTCTTTTCTTCCTCTTTCTATATGTTGCTATGGCGCTTGTGCTTGTTCCCCCGACTTCCCTCCTCTATGTTCCTCCTTGTGCTCCACTCTTTGTACCTAATTTCCATTTATTTTAGAGAAAACTCCAGTAGCCACAGTGTCTACTCCACCCTCCTCCTTCTGCTCTCACAGTATTTCCTGTAAAGAAACTCAGAGGTTGTTGTCTCTTTTAAACGCTTCATTTCAAACTCCAACAAACTCCAGAAATTCAATCATTTTTCCACATGCTGCAGGTCAGAATCATTCGGAGAGGAAAACGGGATTAATCAATGAGTTTTAGCTTTACCAGCGGGAGCGATCAAGGATAAGAGGCTCCCGCTTTTACACAGCGGGGGCCACTTTGGGAGATTGCATCAGCTTTCAGGTCAACGGTTGCTGGTTTCAGTTTTCTGCTTTGTCATTTTCTGTCCAGATGTATTTTGGAATCCATGTCCTCTATCAGTCCCTCCCGGTTTTTATCCCTGCAGGTTTTGGTTGAGACATGCTGACGGGAGCTTCTGTTTTTCAGGAGCTCCTGCTGCCCCACCCCCCCCCCCCCCCCCCCCCCCCCCCCCCCCCCCCCCCCCCCCCCCCCCCCCCCCACCCCCCCCCCCCCCCCCCCCCCCCCCCCCCCCCCCCCAAATCCTTTTTAACATTAACCCAAAGATTAAGCGTCTTCAGAAAGGCGTGGTCTTCAGGGTCCCATCTTGTTTTGTTTACTCAACGTCACCTCTCAGGGACTTGGTGTCTGGAAAAATCTGAGCCATGGAGACCGACAGAGCTATGAACCTCTGTAACTGTCTGTCTGTCTGTCTGTCTGTCTGTCTGTCTGTCTGTCTGTCACATAGCATTTACATCAAACCCAATTTTGTAGCATGCAGGTGAGAGTGGTGGCTCTGTAACGACAACAGCAGGTTGACTTTATACTGAGCCAGCACCCGTCCACAGTGTCACCAGTCCAGCTCTGCTGCGATGGTAAGGAGCACTTAGTGCAGACATCATTCACCAGGGGAGAAACATGAAGAGCCATATGGCACCATTAACAGATGCTAGCTAAAACCCATTAGCACAGCAAACCCAGGAGAGATTAAACTGTACATAGTATATCTGGTGCTGCATGAGTTGGACAAAGAGGCTTCTCGTTGTTCCCTAGAGACCTTCGAGTGTGAAACGAGTCAGCTGACGCCCAGTTGGTGTATCTTAATGCCACCTCTCTCATATTCTCCAGATCATAATCAATGTCCACTATTGAAACTACTGATTAAGAGGAATGAATGTGCAGATCAGTTGGGTAGCATCAACTCATTTAAACTTATCTTCTGAAGGCTTCCACCATTATTAAAAATGAGCTTCTCCCAGTGCAGCTGCCCACAGCTGGGGTCAAGCCAGCAGAAATGGTGGGAAGGGCAATATTATCTGTCGGAATCCCCTCGGGTTGATTCTGTGACGTGAATGCTGACAGAGCTGAGACCAGCAGGACTTGGCTCTATAGCGTGTCACACTCCAACACACTGTCTGCGGAGCATCAGTACGTAAAGCAGCATCAATGCATGCTGCTCCTGACGCGGGGCCCTGCCGTCTCTGTCTCTCCTGCCGTCTATGTCCCTTTTTCCATCTCTGTCCCTCCTGTTGTCTCTGGCCTTCCTGTATCTCTGTCTCTCCTGCCGTCTCTGGCCCTCCTGCCGTCTCTGTCCCTCCTGCCGTCTCTGGCCCTCCTGTCGTCTCTGGCCCTCCTGCGTCTCTGTCCCTCCTGCCGCCTCTGGCCCTCCTGCCGCCTCTATCCCTCCTGTCTTTGCTCAGACAATGGCCCGATCAAGACTGAGGGAGCCGCTGCTGCTCCGATGGAAAGCACAAAGCCTCTTCTGTCCACCGGAGCAAAGAGAGGAAGAAAAGTGGGCAAACTGATGAAATCTTTCAGCGTGTTGATCTTCGAGCAGCAGCTAAATCAGCAGCCAGGTGTGAAACACATGTGAGCAAAGAGTCAAAAGAGAAGCTCAGTGTTGCTACAGTGTTGCTACAGTGGTGCAGGCCCTGGACTGCAAATAAACCATTACGTCCAGACAGACGGATCTGCACCAGGCCTGCGCTCCTGAGTATCCGATAGCCTGATTAGAGGCCGGAGCGGTGCTGACTGACAGTTGATTTAGGCACTGAAAGAAGCCTTGTTGAGCGCTGAAGCGTGAGCAGGGATGGTAGCAGGATGCTAGCTCAGACAGGCCACACGTCTGTAATGGAGGGAAGAGTTTCACAGCAAGAATGTGACAGCAGTAGTTTCCCATCCTCATAAACTACCCTGAAACATTTGTTTTTCACCTTCCTACTTTTAATGGTTAAAGCCATTGTTTTCTTTTAAAGGACTGAAAGTCAACCTGTTTTATTGTTCGGAGATCTTGGAAGGGCAATTTCCTGCATCATTCCATTCCCACAACAAAGAATGATGGACGCTTCATTTTATCAACCAGTTCTGAATAGTAAAGGATCACCAAGGGACTAGGACCCAACTTACTTGAACGGTTTAGGTTGGTTTGTATGTTTTTGATGTGGCTCTTTGACCAGCTTCTGTTCGTCTTGACCAGCTTCTGTTCGTCCAAGGATGTCCTTTGTCTGTCAAATGATCATTGATGCCAACAGTATCAACTCAATGGATTTGGCTCACTGTACCAGATTATAGCTCAAAGATTCACAGCTGCAGCACCTTGTGGGTGGATACATGTGTGCAAACATGGAAAGGCACGATCCAAAATTCCCCCAGCATGTTCCCCGATGTGTCAGCTCACATAAAGAGTGAGGTTTCTAAAGGGGGCTGAGTAGAGGACAAGTGGGGCTTGTCCAGCACATCAATCAGCGCCGGTGGCTTCTCTGTGTTCTCCTGCCTCATCTGGCCCTGAGGCTGGACGGGCTCTCAGCAGAGGCTGGCGTGTTCTGAGAGAGCTCAGCCCGTCTAATGACAGGGCCCGGCATAGGCGGAATAAATCACCCTGAGCCATAAACAGCACATACATGACTCCCTTTCCCCTTAGCCTAAAAGTGTCAGCGTGGCCTGTAGCTGAAATTCTTCGCTAAGTATGTGAAAAGGTACATTGTCAACTGACAGCCGTTGAGGAGTGGACAGCATTCTGGATCCTTCAGGCCCTTCAGATAAACTGCCTGGGTGAGCGTCACACCTCGTGGCCTGCCTTCCTTCCACAGCTACGCTTTAGAGATAGTTTTCCCTCTGGCTTTAGATCTCTACAGAGACAAAATGACTGGAAATGACACCCCCAGACTGTTGGAGGACAAAGACTGAAGGTAATTGATATGGGTTACAAAACAGAGGTGAGTGACAAAGTTGTGTCCCATCCTGGCGGTGGGTGAAAACCCAGCCAGGCAAAGGCTACAACCCGGGATCCTTCTTCGAACTTAATTTCCCGCTTCTGTGTATCCAAGTCAGGGAATTTCAATGAAATGGCTGGAAGCTTAAAATGGAATTTGGGTTGTCTTTCTCTCATCACAATACAACAGAATGCAGGACTTTAATTTGGAGGGAATTAGTGCAAAAACCCTTCAAAAGCAAACACGTCCCAAAGTGAAGCTTCCTTGTCATGAGCCCTTCTAGCGGATCCTTTTCACAAACATTAGTCAACATCAAATTTCAGCTTCCTCAGCGGTTCTCCGGGACCATTGGGAACGTGTGTGCTGAGTTCTGCTAAAGCAACAGTGTCCAGGCCAGTTTGCTAGCGTTACCCTGAGCTGCTGTTTGTTTTGGGATCAGCTCCGTCAATATCCAGAAGTGGGTGCAAATGTTATCTCCGCGACATACAAGGACATTTTTCTGAAGTCAAATATACACGACGGGTTTGCCAAGTGTGTTCTAGACTTACAACACTCGAGCCCTCGCTAACCTTATTTTTCTATCTACTTAACTTGATGCTAACTTTTTTCATCCAGGATAACGAGATTCTTGATTTCATACCCAGAAACAGGACAGACCTTTGGGCTCAAGCGCTCTTCCTCGTTCGTCTCATGGTTTGGTGGATTGTGTTGTAATAAGGGTCCTGACTGTTTTGGGCAGTGCGTGCTTCAGGTGTATGAGCCGGTCCCTCCTCCTGTCACACTGTGCATGAAGCTCATCCAACATCATCTTCAGTGTTTCTGTCCTTGTTCGTGCTCCAGCAGCAGGAGGGCAGGCGTTAATATCAGCCTCTACTCTTCTCTGTTTGTCTCTGTCCTTCTGTGCAGAGACCTGCGCTGTTAACAACGGTGGCTGCGACAGGACATGTAAGGACACGGCCACAGGGGTCCGATGCAGCTGCCCTGTGGGCTTCACCCTTCAGCCTGATGGCAAAACTTGCAAAGGTCAGTAAGTCTCTCAACGTGAAGATGGACGAGAGGAACTCAAACCGTAGCGTCAGAATCAAATGTGGCTGCGCTTCATGTGAGCACCTGAGTCCACCACTGCCGGTGTCTGTGATCTGCTGCCAAATCCGCTCTCTGCTTCACTTTCAGTTGCACAAGCTGCCAGTGCCGCTGCTGCTGCCACTGCGTGCTCTGTTGATCTAACTCCAGAGCAAGTCTCCGCTTCCCCAACAGCCCACAGGTGACGTCAATGACGGTGGTCTGTGGCGACGGCTTAATTGTCCCAACCATACGATTGTAGTCCTCCAGCTGTCCTCTAAACAAACAGTCCCAATGACTTTGGCGTCACTGTGGCCCTTGATTGTAATGTAATTACACGTAAAGGGTAAAAACAGTCTATACACATGCTGTGTGGACGATATCAGGACATGCTGTCCAAACTTCATTGGTACCTGGCTTTTTGTGAATGTACACAATGAGACTGCAAGAACCTGCACAAAGACAGTAGCACTCATTCCAGCTGCTCCATGTAAATGGGGCTGCAGAGAAAGGTCAGCAAACGTGCCGGGGAGGCAGTGGAAGAGGTCTGAAGTGGCTCTTGTGCTGTTCTGTTCCCCAACCATCTGATGAGGTATCTCACACCGGTAGGAGTTTTATCGGAGCTGGATCGGGGAGCAACACTGAAAACCAACATCTGTGCTCCTCCTGCACATGCGCCAGCCTGTAAAACCTCAAAAGACTACTTCAGCAGGCTGGCAGCTTGATTTCCAGCCAGCCTTTTTCTACGTATTTCTGTTTGATTCCTCGATGTGGTCCTGTCGGGGAACTGTGAGCCCTAACGGGAACAAGACCTGCTTCAAAGCTTTTGATGGACCATATGTGTCCTGAGTTAGGCTGTCGAGATTTGAACAGGTCAGCCTGGGGAGGCAACCGAAGTTTGTGTGTTTTGAAGGAGCAGCCCAGCCCAAGGGTTGAGCTGCTCCCCAACTGATGGTGTTGTTGGAGATCTTCCTTACTCATGCCCCCCTCACACCTGCCCCTCTCCCGCCTGCCTCTTTTTTCGGGACTAGCATAGGACGCTCTAATGCTCTAGATCTACTTGGGCCCACATTGCAGGATGTGTGTGGAGAGTGATGCCAGGTGATGGGACCCTTTGGTTTTGGAGACACTGCAAAGAAGCAGTTTTACAATCAGGGAGGCCCTGAAGTCCCCTTTAAGGCTGCTGACATGGACCTGCTGCTTTGGTGCTATGCTGTAGGTGAGTCCCACCCACCTGCAGAGGTAGCAGCTGACCCTCATCTCCATGGCTTCCACTCTTGATACGCTTACCTCATACGTCAGAGGAGGCCATCAGGGTAAGGTACCATCTTGGTGTGTCCAGACTTTCTGATCTCCTGGGATGATCAGAGACACATGACCTTGGTTAAGAACAGGAGCTGCTGTTGCAGCAGACTGCAGGTCCTACATGTCCACAGCATGAAATCATGGAGGAGAGCTCATCCAGTAGAAAAGAAGAGAGGTGTTTCTCTACTGCTGTGTCTGACCTCCACAGTTCAGACCTCAACAAAATGAGTCAGGCTGTTTGAGAATGTGGCAGGTAGGTGTGTGAATGTGTGGAGCCGAAGCTGTCTCAGACCTGACATGGGCAAACGTTGAGATGTTTGAACAGTGAGGCCCCTGCTGGCCAGCAGCTCTCTCGTCCTCCCTCTACCTCTCTCTCTCCCTCCCTCAGAAGGAGAAGTGTGCTTCTTCTAGAAGCCTCATGGACTATCAATGAATCCCACAGATAGATGTAAGAAGGGATGTAGGGAGATCCAGCTGTGGTCTAACATGGAGTGCATCGGTCTGGTGTCGCATCCCTGCCTCCACAGGTGATTTGTGAGCCTGACAGAACCCAACATTTGACAGTTGTGGAAAGATCAGAGTAGCTTCTCTTTTTCATTGTTGAGAGGGGAAGATGGATAGGAGTGTATTCCAGCTGTGCCCCACCCACATAATGTGGCTGTGCTTCAGGCCCCAGGCTCCACAGGTCCTGGGACCAGGACCAGCGGTGAGGAAAACTGTACACAGATCAGACCCACCATAACAACCTTCAGAGGGTCAGAGGTTAAAAAAGCCAGAGCTCAGCATCGTGTGTGTGTGTGTGTGTGTGTGTGTGTGTGTGTGTGTGTGTGTGAGTGTGTGTGTGTGAGAGAGAGAGAGAGAGAGAGAGAGAGAGAGGAATGCAGGCCAGTGGGGACGTGTCTTTAGTACTAGGACGTTACAACAGCCATATACTCATGGACGGACGGACGGACGGACGGACGGACAGAGAGACAGACAGAGGGACACATTAGCAACCTGCTAGTTCCATGCTCCACACACACAGACTAAATGTGGCTCATGAGCCTGAGAACGTCCACAGATCTACATCCTCTCATGTCCACCTTCTAATCACACAAATGGACACTGTCTGTCCTCCTCTGAGACAGCTGTCACAGAGATGCTTCGCTGAGTTAGCATGGTTGCCACTCTCTCTCTCTCTCTCTCTCTCTCTCTCTCTCTCTCTCTCTCTCTCTCACACACACACACACACACACACACACACACATGCACAAACACACACTGAACATCTGGAGCTGTTGATTATTGCAATGATATGCAGAAATGTGTCCTGGCAATGACTGACGCCCACCAGTGTCCACCAGTGTATACTAATTATATGTTGTTTGATGTTGCTTCATATGAGACATGTTTAGTTATTACAGCAGTATTGTTGTAATAAAGACAGCAAATAGCATTGTGGGGGTCATTCCTCATGGACCCAGAACCTGAACATGGAACCTTTTCAGAACAATTTCATCTGGGCCACCTGTCCTGCGATATCGTTACTTTTACCGACGTTCCACATGCTTCAGCACCACCTGTGACTGTACCACGTCATAATGGTGTTCCAGTTTAGAGCTGATTTTGGTGGTGGAAGGGATCTGTGGGGGTCATCAGATTCCCCTTTAGGCCTGATCTGATGATCCATCACCACAGTGATGACAGTTGCCCAGATACACAGCTCGGGCTCTTTTATTGTTCCATCCAATCTCTGGCTCACATGCGTCCCAGAGTTTTTGTTATGAAACAGAAGGAAAAGTGCTGGGGTCTTTTAAGACCCGCTCAAATACACGTTCCATCCTGGCCTGATATCTGTCCTCCCCACTGACAGCGCCAATGAAAACCAGTGCTCCCCATGAAAAATGACTCCTGACTCTCTGTCCTTACTTATTTATAGAGGGTCAGATTTCTGCACATGTGTTACATTTAATTGCTTTTTACTGCAAATATTTGGGAAAACTGTATTGAGCAGAAGTGCCTAGTTTCCGTGAGCGGCACATTCTTCCGATGGGGATGAGCTGACAGAAGGATCATGTTGTTACAACTGTCACCTGAATTAACAGCCTGTCAGGGCAGAGCAGCACGGCCTCACAGCCATGAGTGGTTTAAACTGATCAGCTGTTCCATCAACTGAATCAGGCAAAAGAGCAACAGCATGTGCAGCAGTAGAAGTAGAAGCAGTAGAAGTAGCAGCTATAGTAGCAGCAGTTGTGGCATTATTATTGTTAGGAGTAGTAGTAGTAGCAGTAGTAGTAGTAGTAGCAGCAGCAGCAGCAGCAGTAGTAGTAACAGTAGTAGCAGCAGTTGTGGCATTATTATTGGTAGGAGTAGTAGTAGCAGCAGTTGTTGCATTAGTATTGGTAGAAGTAGTAGTCGTAGCAGTAGTAGTAGTAGTAGTAGTAGTAGTAGCAGCAGCAGCAGTAGTAGTAGCTGCAGCAGCAGTTGTAGCATTTGTATTGGTAGTAGTAGTAGTAGCAGCATCAGCAGCAGTAGCAGCAAGAGTAGCAGTAGTAGCAGCAGTTGTAGCATTAGTATTGGTAGTAGTAGTAGCAGCAGCAATAGCAGCAGCAGCAGTAGCTGTAGCAGCAGTAGTAGAAGCAGCAGTAGCAGCAGCAATAGTAGCAGCAGCAGTAGCAGCAACAGCAGCAGCAGCAGCAGTAGCAGCAGCAGCAGTAGTAGAAGCAGCAGTAGCAGCAGCAGTAGCAGCAACAGCAGCAGCAGCAGTAGAAGTAGCAACAGTAGTAGCAGCAGTAGCAGCAGCAGTGGTAGTAACAGTAGTAGCAGCAGTTGTAGCATTATTATTGGTAGGAGTAGTAGTAGCAGCAGCAGCAGTAGTAGTAATAGTAGCAGCAGCAGCAGCAGCAGTAGTAGTAGTAGTAGTAGTAGTAGCAGCAGCAGTAGCTGTAGCAGCAGTAGTAGTAGAAGCAGTAGTAGAAGCAGCAGCAGCTGTAGCAGCAGCAGTAGCAGCAGCAGCAGCTGTAGCAGCAGCAGTAGCAGCAGCAGTAGCAGCAACAGCAGCAGCAGCAGTAGAAGTAGCAACAGTAGTAGCAGCAGTAGCAGCAGCAGTGGTAGTAACAGTAGTAGCAGCAGTTGTAGCATTATTATTGGTAGGAGTAGTAGTAGCAGCAGCAGCAGTAGTAGTAGTAGCAGCAGCAGTTGTAGCATTAGTATTGGTAGTAGTAGTGGTAGCAGCAGCAGTAGCAGCAGCAGGAGTAGCAGGCACGATTGTTGGCTTACTAAAGCTCTTGTTCATGTTGGACAGGCTTGAAGATTCACCTGAGGTGTTGCTGACCTTCTCTTTGCCTGTGTCCTCCAGACATTGATGAATGCCTGGAGAACAACGGGGGTTGTGACCAATTCTGCAGGAACACGGTGGGCTCCTTCGAATGCAGCTGCCAGAAAGGCCACAAACTTCTCACTGATGAAAGGACATGTCAAGGTCAGTGAACAACCCTGTGAGAAGGTCAGAAGGAGGAGGATGGGCTGCGTTTGACCCTGCAGAGACCTTGGAGCTGCTGGAGCAGCTCGGTTCAGTGGGAACTGGAAAGGGACTGACACCTGTGTGTGTGTGTGTGTGTGTGTGTGTGTGTGTGTGTGTGTGTGTGTGTGTGTGTGTGTGCGTATGTGTGTGTGTGTGTGCATGTGTGTGTGTGTGTGTGTGTGTGTGTGTGTGTGAGAGAGAGAGAGAGAGTTGCAGCTCTACCTGCCTATACACACATACACTCCAGCAGCTTCACCTCTTTTGCGACTCTTTCCACAAGACAACAGAACTTTGGCTGATTTAAAACCTGCCCAAATGTTGTTTGAAGTGAAGGTGAAGCTAACGGTTAGCTGACGGTTAGCTGACAGTTAGCATCACCGCTACTCTCAGTCAGTCACTGCCTTCAGAACGCTAAGGGGGCTGACCTTTGCACCCGGACACACCCAGTGTTGCTCCAGTGGGTAGCATTTCTATGCGATGGAGCTTCGTTCTTCCTGAACGTGTCCATATGTGCTGCCCTGCAGATATCGATGAGTGCTCCTTTGAGAGGACGTGCGACCACACGTGTGTCAACTACCCCGGCAGCTTCCAGTGCCTGTGCAAGAAAGGCTACATCCTGTATGGCCTGACTCACTGCGGAGGTGAGCAGAGCGGCGCAAGAGAAGGAGGCGGCTTCATGCGTGGCTGTGGTGGGGCTGGGCCACATGGAGGTGTGTAATGCTGTGTGTGTTTGTGTCTCAGATGTTGACGAGTGCAGCATCAATAATGGGAGCTGCGAGCACGCTTGTGTAAACACTCAGGGCAGCTATGAGTGTGTGTGTCCTGCTGCACAGAAACTGCACTGGAACAAAAAGGACTGTGTTGGTAAGCAGCAGCAGCAGCTGTGTGTGTGTGTGTTTGTCTGGGCCGTTGCCATGGTGAATTAACGGATTGTGCTCTTCAGAGGTGGTGAAGTGTCAGTCTGATGGGAAGCCAGCACCTCGAGCCCAGCTGACCTGCACCAAGAGTGGAGGAGCAGAGGTCTGCTCACTCTCCTGCCCCTCCAATGCCCTCTTCCTGGCAGGTGTGTGTGTCTCATGTCTCCCTGTCCTTTGTCAAGGTCCAAGCTCTGTGCCTTTGCTTTGTAAATGACTCCTCTTCCTATAAGCAGCAGGATTTGAAAGGCCTCTTCTCCTGTGTTTCTCAGAGTCAGAGAACAGTTATACTCTGAGCTGTGGTGTGCCGCTCCATCCTGGGAAAACCCCTCAGAAGAGGAACGCCACCACCTCCTGCGCAGGTGAAGTAGCACAATTAGTTTGCAGGCTAAAGTTTACTGAGTTGACTGAGGCTGTCAGCTCTGAGAGGCAGCTCCTCCAGCTCCTCCAACTTCATCTTCAAGTTCATCAAACACCAGTGGCCTTGGCTTCCTGTCCTCCATACTTCTCCATAGTCTGCTGTGGCTCCAGCAGCTAGTCTTGTTGTTGTTGTTGTTGAGGTGGTTGAGGTGTAGATCCTGACAGTTGGACCCAACCACCAATCCGGTGGTTAGTGGATGAGCTCCACCCTCCCATGGTTCCCCTGTCAGGAATAACGTGCGCTGTTTGCTGCTGTGCACTGAAGCAGACACACTGGCTCCGCCCATCAAGCAGAAGGCCAAGTTTAAGATCAAGGATGCTAAATGTCACCTGAGGCCCCGGAACAAGGACAGAAACAAGGACTCATCCGGGCAAAACCAGCAAGGTAGGTAGTTGTCCATCCATCCATCCATCCATCCATCCATCCATCCATCCATCCATCCATCCATCCAGCCATCCAGCCATCCATCCCTCCCTCCACCATCCATCCATCCATCTGTCTGTCTGTCCCTCCGTCCGTCCGTCCCTCCCTCCACATCCATCCATCCATCCATCCATCCATCCATCCATCCATCCATCCATCCATCCATCCATCCATCATCCCTCCATCATCATCTATCCATCATCCATCCCTCCATCCATCCATCCACCCATTCATAATCTAACCCTCCATCCATCCATCATCCATCCATCCATCCATTCATAATCTATCCCTCCATCCATCATCCATCCATCCATCATCCATCAATCCATCTATCTATCCATCCATCCATCATCTATCCCTCCATCCATCATCCATTCATCAATCCATTCATCCATCCATCCATCCATCCATCCATCCATCCATCCATCCATTCATCAATCCACCCATCATCCCTCCATCCATCATCCTATCATCCATTCATCCTATCATCCATTCATCCCTCCCTCCATCCATCCATCCATTCATAATCTAGCCCTCCATCCATCATCCACCCATCCATCCATCAACCCACCGATCATCCATCACCCTCCATCCATCATCCTATCATCCATCATCCATCATCCCTCCCCCATCCATCCATCCATCCATCCATCCATCCATCCATCCATCCATCCATCCATCCATCCATCCATCCATCCATCCTAACCCTATTAGAGGACAGGCAGGTCTTTATGTCCTCTCAGCCACGTCCAGCATGAGGATGTCAGGGTGCAGTGAACCCACAGTGAGGTCCGTCCGTCTCCTGTGGTTGACATTGAGACAGCTTTCTCATATTCACTTGTCCGCCGTCTGCTCTCGCGCCCCCTGCAGGAGCTCACTTCCCCTGCACTGATGACTGCCAGGTCACCTTCGTCAACCTCAAATGTGACTCTTCAAAGAAACGCAGAAGAGGACGAAAGTCTCCCACCAAAGAGGTGTCCCACATTACTGCTGAATTTGAAGTGGAGATGAAGGAAGAAGAAACATCAGGTGCGCTTCTCTCCTTGGACTTTCATCATTTAAAGAGCAAAGCCAGACCAAATGTGTCCTTTGTCCTTTTCCTGCTGCTCAGACTCCTGTAATGTGGACTGTGTACGAGAGAAGCTGAAGCAGAAGCTGCAGGGCGCCATGCGCACCCTCAGGAAGTCCATCAACAAGCAGCAGTTTTACATCCAGTTCTCTGGGACAGAATATGAGGTAGCTCAGAAACCGTCCAAGGGTCCAGAAGGTGTCGAGGCCTGCAGCACAGGACAGGTCCTTCAAGATGGAAAGTGTGGTATGTGTGCAGATGAATGAGGATACCAGTGGCCTTTCAGGGGTTGACCTGTGTTGTCTCCCTCAGTGAGCTGTAGTGTGGGGACATTCTACAGTGGGGAGCAGGAGCAGTGTATCCAGTGTCCTCCTGGTACCTACCAGGACACTGTAGGGCAGCTGTCCTGTGAACCCTGTCCCAGCTCAGAAGGACAGGGCATCACCGGAGCGAAGAACGTGTCTCAGTGTGGAGGTAACGCGCATCCCATCATCATTTTAAACAGCAGCTCTATGTCCTCCATCCTCCACCACCAGACCCCAACCGTTTTGACCTTGACCGTTCTCATCCTTCCATGGAAATGAGGGTAACTTTAAATAAACAAACCTGCTCCAGACTTTCATCCACCGTGGCACGTGTGCAGAACATGACACAAGCCCATCGTGTCCACATGACGGTGGCGATTTATTTCAAATATGCAGCTTTGACGCCACCTGGCGGCCATTTATACAAACTGAGATCACAGCGCATATTTAGGGCCTGTGGTTGTAACAACGTGATATAACGTTATTATCATGGTATACCACTTTTATTCAACCCTCAGAATGGATGATTGTTAATAGTAAACAGTGTTCCTTTCTTCTGTCCTCCTCAGGCCAGTGTCCAGCAGGTCACTTCTCTGTTGATGGCTTCCGTCCATGCCGCCTCTGTCCACTGGGATTGTACCAACCGGAGCCTGGACGGGTCCTGTGCTTCTCCTGTGGGGGAGGACTCATGACCAAGTATGAAGGCTCAGTCTCTTTCCGGGACTGCGAGGCCAAAGGTAAGTGCATTTAACCCCGGACTGATCTGGGACAGACACCACTGAACTGGGACACGTCCAGTCTTTTGGTGCTTGGCACAAACGAGGTTCAGCAGCAGTGGCGAGAAGGTTCTATTCTAAGTGTAACTAGCCTCTTCCTCTTCCTCCTCAGTCCACTGCGCCCCTGGACATTACTACAACTCCAGCACCCACCGCTGCATCCGGTGTCCAGCAGGAACCTACCAGTCTGAGTTTGGGCAGAACTACTGCATCACCTGTCCAGGGAACACCACCACAGACTTTGACGGAGCCACCAATGTGTCCCACTGCAAAAGTAACTCCCCCAATCAGTCCCCTCATGTTTTGTGTGGGGGAACATCTTCAGGCTTTGCGGGTGCTGTTGAAGTTTTAACGGTAGGTGTTTCGCCCCCCAGACCAGCTGTGTGGAGGGGAGCTGGGGGAGTACACTGGCTACATTGAGTCCCCCAACTACCCTGGAGATTACCCGTCCAACGTGGACTGTGTGTGGACCATCAACCCACCACACAAAAGACGGATTCTCATAGTGGTTCCGGAGATCTTCCTCCCCATCGAGGACGAGTGTGGTGATGTCCTGGTGATGAGGAAGAGCGGTATAATGTTGTCTTTTATACCTCATTTAGTCAGATTTCAGCCGGTTCTTAGTGGGAGTTGAGTTTCTGGATCTTTGCTCCAGTCTTCTTCCCCCAATTGTCGATCTGTGTTCCCACATTTCAGCTCCAGAACCATCAGCGCCTCTGATACTGTGTCGGTTTGCTGGGTCGCCACCCGAGTGGTGGCATATTTAAAGTATTTAGAAGGTCAACAGTTCAAATGTGGTGCAGAAACTGCCTGGTTGCCAGGACAACATGGCTCCCAGTTCCTCCGGGACTGGTGGACATCCAGGTCTAAATGCTTGTCTTCCCTCAGCTCTTCCCACCTCCATCACTACATACGAGACATGTCAGACTTACGAGCGACCCATCGCCTTTACCTCGCGCTCCCGCAAGCTGTGGATCCAGTTCAAGTCCAACGAGGGCAACAGCGGCAAAGGCTTCCAGGTTCCATATGTCACATATGACGGTGGGTCACCTGAGTGGCCGTGCACCTGCCAAAGATCACCTTTCATTATCTTTGTGAAGGCCAGAAGCTGCACCTCAGCAGTCTCAGCACACTAACGTGTCTCAACCCCACGCTTCTACAGCGGTTTCCTGGTCCGCCTGTGATCTGCTGCCTTTATAATGTGAATCTTTCCTGTCCTCCAGAGGACTACCAGCAGCTGATAGAGGACATAGTGAGGGACGGCAGGCTGTACGCCTCTGAGAACCACCAGGAGATCCTGAAGGTTTGGAAACCGCAGTGTCACAGCCCTGATCCTTTCTGTCGGCAGCTCATGTGACCTTTTGACCTTCTGGCTTTTCTCCAGGACAAGAAGCTGATAAAAGCCCTGTTTGATGTCCTTGCACACCCTCAGAACTACTTCAAGTACACAGCACAAGAGTCCAAAGAGATGTTTCCTCGCTCCTTCATCAAGCTGCTGCGCTCCAAAGTCACCAGGTTCCTGCGGCCTTACAAATAGGCCATCTTCTCGGCTCTGTCCCGTCACAGACCCCCCTCCTGTTACCTAGCCCCCCGTCACTGTCCGCTCTGTTCACCGTAAACACCTCTCGCCTCTTACTTCTGTCACATGATGCCTTCCCTCACCTTTGACCCCTCTGGCTAACACCCCTCAAGGGTTGCTCGATGTGTGTGGGTGAAGGTGGTTGTTGTTATAACACATGCTAACGGACTGTAATTACACTTATTTATTGACTCCCCTTTTATACCAAAGAACAGCAGCATCACACTTTTGCAGCTCATTTTGAAGTCAAGCAGCACAGTTGAGATTGATTATTGATTATTGATTTTTGATTGATTCAATTGCACAAGTCCTCTTCTTGTGTCTCTAAAGAAAAGCCCAGAACCTTTTCACACATTTGTAATAACACAATAACTTCTCCTTTAACATTAAAGAGGAACAAAGCTCCCACAAGCACTTGAATGGCCGTGTCTGGGAAAAAGGCCTCATCAACAACTTCCTTCACCTCCTTTTCCTCAACTTGATTTAAGCTTTCGCTTCCTTCAGTTTGGTTTTTTATATACAACATAATGAATTGGACCCTAAGCAGGAGGCAGAGCTGAGAGAAAGACCGAGTGCACTTAACTCCCTCTTTAAACCTATTCCACCTGTCCAGGTGGCGCCGAGTGGGCGGAGCTTCAGTGGTTTATTGGGGCCCAGCCAAGGATCCAATGGGATGAAATAGAGTTTAGCTACATATAAAACTGGGAGGAACTACCTGCAAGTATGAGAATGTGTTTGAGAGAGATGTGTGTGATGTAAGTAATATTTGGAACTTTAATTGCACTTGAATTTTATATTTTAAACTGTAGGAAAAAACTCTGAGTTGAATATTTGTGACCTTTGTGTTGTTTTAAACGGGATCCACTAAAAACGTCCTCTCCTTCTCTGATAGCTCACTCCCTCACTCCCTCACTCCCTCCCTCCCTCACTCACTCACTCACTCACTCACTCACTCACTCACTCACTCACTCACTCACCAGTGCTCCCAGAGGGGAGATGATGTCACACGTTGCAGTTGGTGTTTTATTGCCCATTCCTGCTTCATCCCTCATCCAGCCAGAGAGAAGAAACAGCGTCCTTCAGAGACGCTACAACCACGTCTGCCTCTCTAATGAAATATCAGCATTTGTCCACATGCGCTAAGTCCACTGTCCAGGGCGGAGGGACGCTTTAATAACCCAGCTAATAACCCAGTTTCTATCCTTCCACTAATATAGACGGAACTCCTGTAACACAGTTCAAAAGTTGGACTTAATGACGGCACAATGTGAGTGGAGCTGAGAGACGATGGTGGCATTACTGGAAAGACTGGAGGGGGACGGACAGATGGTCCAAAAACAGGCCTTCGTGCTGCATCAGCTTCAGCTGGACATCAGCCAACATGATCTCGGTGGAGCAGACGTTCCCTTGGCTTCATTCGCATCTGGTCTGAGTGTTGTTGACCAGGAAGGAATCCCACCTCAAACAAACCTGCACAAACGTGTGGTTTTAGAATGTCCCAGAAATTGGACCCTTGGTCCGATTTGACCACAAAGCTGTGGTTGACCCAAAGGAGATGGAGCATGGTTCAAGCTAGACATCTATTCGGCTACTCAGCAACTAAGTTATTTATTTCAGTATGCTGTGAAAATCTGTGTGCAGAGACCTAAAGAAGCCCACTTCAAATCTGTAGGAACACCTTTCTGAAAAGTTCATGATTCCCGCTCTTTTTATCTGAGCGGGACAGTTGCAGCTGATGATAGTGCGCTAGCTGATGATAGCATGCTATCTGATATGCCTACATATTCCAGCCTCACCTGCTTAATATTTGCCATCCAGCTCAGGGGATGCAGCCAGATGTGGATTTGACCACATCTGGCTGCATCTGCAGGTCACAGCCATGTGACTCACGGCTTTGATGATTTCAAACTTTTCATATCCTGCCGGTTATTAAATGTGCGTTCATCATAGGGTCTGTCCAGAAAGCCGTAATATCAGTCAACCAGAAATGTTGTGAAGGAAGTGTGTGCCTGGCGTTCCACCACAGTTCCAAAAATCTAGTTTTTAAATGAGTCAATTTAATGAATTAATTCTGGATTAGTTTTAGCTTTTGGCATTAGGGTTGTACTATTGAAGACTGAATATATTGTAATTTGTGTATTCTATGTGTATAGTCATGGTACAGTCATTCATGCCAATCTGCACTTGGGGGGCTGAACTGGAAAATACCATATCTGTGGTTACAACAGTTCAAAAGAAATTATAATAAAACAAATGCTGCAGGGTTGGGGTCAGAGTCAGGGTCACATTCAGGGTCAGGATGGGTTTAGGGTCGGGGTCAGTGTTAGGGTTAGAGTTAGGGTTGTCTTTGGGGTTAGGGTCAGGGTTGGGTTGGGATCATTGTTAGAGTTGGGTTTAGGATTAAGGTCAGGGTTAGTGTCAGGGTCAGGGTTAGGGTTAGGGTTAGGGTTAGGGTTAGGGTTAGGGTTAGGGTTAGAGCAGCACTATGAAACAGGCAGCACAGCATGAACTCCTCAAGAATTGGTTATAAGTTTTAATAAAGGAGCAAAACTATTCCCTGTCAAACTAGATATTTCTGCCTCTGGTGGAACATCAGGGTGCTGCTTGTTGTGAAAAAGGGGTTGCAATAAACTGTGAAAGTGCTGAAAATGGAACTGCTATTTTTTTATTGCTCTACACCTTTATTTTCAAAGTGTATTGAAATGAAAATCTGTATTTAGTAGCTGTAACTGGACCAAGCCTGGTGTCTGTCATGCCTCTGGCCAGGTCATAGGTTCTACTGTGGTGCAGAAATGAAGATATCTCCAACCTGATGAGGTCATTGGATCATCAAACAGTACAGCCACATCAAAGCTCCCATCATATTAAAGGTTCTCCACCAATAACTGACACACATCTTTGGTATTTCCTGTTTGAGGTGAGCATTGTTGATGATGATGTTTTCCTGAGAATGTATTCTATTGTTAATGGAATGTGTGTGTGTGTGTGTGAGTGCGTGTGTGTGCACGAGTATTCCGGGTGCCTGAGATAAAAAGAAAAATGGTGTGTGTGAACTTTAGTCCAGTTTGTAGAGGAACTATTGTGTGTTAGTTGTACCCAAAGAGAAAGTGTAACAGTCTTGTGCCATTGTTTTGTCCATGAAACTCCAGTACTGAAGCAGTTCAATAAAAGTAGCAGATGTCAGTCTGTCTTACACCTGTGTGTGTGTGTGTGTGTGTGTGTGTGTGTGTGTGTGTGTGTGTGTGTGTGTGTGTGTTCTCATACTTGATAAATGCCAACATCATTATACTTTCAAAGTTGGGACATTTTGGGGAAAGGAGGACATTTCTGCTTCAAAAGAGTGTTTGGTCATGGTCTGGGTCGAGGTCAAGATTAGGGACATGGTTAGGGTTAGGGGGTTAATTGTGACAGTCAGGGTGTGGGTAAGGAAAATATTATGTCTATGAAAGTCCCCACAAAGATAGGACAAGAATCCCTCCAGGTTAAATTGCTCTTATCTCCCCATGAAACCAGCAGGAAAGACCAGCACCCGTACCGGGATGGTGTTCTGGTCTCTGTATTCCTCTGAAGGAGGTGGGAGGGGGTATCTCCACAGGCCTACTTTCTTTGCTGTTATCTTTGCTGAGGGTCTGGCTGATGGTCTCCCTGTCTTTTGTCCTTCTGGACTCTAACTCTGTTGTGCTTGATGTGTGTAAATTTGACTGATGAGCGAAGAATGTGGAGATGGCAGCAGACAGGAGCCAGAAGTCTGGAAACAAGATGTACAGTGGACTGAGAACTGCAATAATCAATCACTGATCCGCTGGGGACCATGGGTGAGGGAGGACCATAGATTATCTTGAGGTTTGACTGCTGCATCGCTGCCGAGGCCTCGGCGTCCCCTTCGTCGATCTCTCACAACATTCTACCCTCACCCGTGAACAAGGTCCCAATACACTCCAAGTGCCCCATTACCAGCAGGATAAGGGAAAGGGCATTTGGTCCATTTCTAGCTGAGGACTGGGGTCTCCGATTTCACCTAGTTTCTCAACCGAAACTAGGTGAACGACCCTACAAACAACCCTGCCAACGACTCCCAGGTGACCACTCAGATCATTAACATGCCAATGGTCCACAGGGGCTATATTTTCAAGTTCGGTCCCCAGCGAGTTCAGAACTGAAGAAGCCTTCTGGATAGAAGGCGAAACGTCTTCAAAGAGAAGAAACACAGTCCAGTTGACAGAGAAAACTACCTTGGATATGATGACCTGGATGATTGAGAATCTACACAGACGTCTCAGATTTAGAGATAACAGCCAGTCTGGGCCTTAATGGTGTCCATAAAGTCATGAACAGGAATCCCAAAGGGGCATGGGCCAACACCTCAAAGACCACAAAGCATATGTGGACTGAGTGGGTGAACTCATTCGCATATGTTGTTGGGACTTTACAAGCTGCACAGTTGTGACATAATCCGTCTTTTGACCCTCGAACCAGGTCAGGGAAAATTTAGAACCCTTTTAGGGAAAAGAAAGAACCTGAAGGAGAGCCACTGATGAGTGATCTGTCTACCTGGGATGGACAGACAACATTTCCATCAGTAATATATATTATTATATACAGTGAACAGAAATAAGTCCAGGGGCCGAGCTGCAACTTCAGATGTTCTCATACGGAGGTCTGGCCCACCCATCCTTTGGGTCTTTATGGACTGTATCCAGGATTGGCAACACTACAAAAAGAAATGCAAGACAGGCTCTAGCAGTAATGTGAGCATTAATAACACAAATTATTTGGGCAGTGGGAGTTCAATCATTTGGGACCTGGGCGTGGACGTGGAGGGTTCTTAGTTGGTGCCCCATTGCAGACAAAACCTGGAAGGTGTTCTGGTAGAGCACTGCCCAGTTACCCTTGAGCAATTAAATAAGGACAAAGACCATGAACAGTTTCACATGTGAGAAGCGGGATTTAAAAATCAACTTTAAGTTTAACAGGGAGCCAGGGTAGAGAAGCTCTGTTCCTGGTTTTAGTCAGTGCCTTAGCTGCTGCATTCTGGACCAGCTGGAGAGACTTTATCGATTGTTCCTACAGTCCCAGTCCAAGACCCTGCTGAGTGTGTAAAGGTGATCTAATGTTACACAGCCAGGATAAAAACTGCACTGCACACACTATTGGAGAGACCCCTGAATGGACCTTAGCAGGGAGACTGAGGAGCATAATCCCCAAGAGCTGGAACCCACGGTCCTGTCTCTGTCACCACCCAGGTTTGCAAATCAAAAGGCACGTTCCTAAGAGGGTGCCGGCGGCAGAACCGAGGATGTGCCTGGTCCAGTCCCCCCTCCCTGACAGTCAGTTCAGCTCCACCCACTGATAGAGTCTCACAGCTAGCCTGGCCAGAACAGCAGTAGTGGAAAGGTTAAGCCTTAACTTCATGGCTGTATGTTTTCCTAGATGCATCTCGTTATGCCAAGGCCTGTGTATGAAGAAATGAATGAGGTTGAAATCCACACTCGCTTCAGCTCCACCATGAAATGTTTCATGAAGGGAGTCCTGACTGTCACAGCTGCGGGAAATCATGCCCATGGGTCGCTTTGCCCCGCGCACCTGTTGTGCATCAGGACACTAATTAGCCCCCTTCTTAATCCCCGGAGGCACACCTGCTCCCTGCCAGATCGTTATTCGTGTTCAGATGACTTTCCAGCGTATTCCTGTTTGCCTGCCTGCCCAGTTCTGACCTCGCCTGTTGCTGACCATTCTGTTCTGCTCGCTCCCTGGTGAATCCTGTCTGTTGTCGGTGTCTGACAATAAAGAGGTGCTCAGCCAAACTCTGGTGTAGCATTTGGGTTCTCATCCGGTTTGTGACACCTGACACAAAAAGATGTGGGTACTACATCTCCAACCCCGAGACCTGTGACATCAGCGAAAGGAAAAAGGTCCCAACAATTTGGTACTTTTGGTTTGGGCATGTTGGCGCTTATTTCGTGCTTAATCTCTGTTCATGTTTGATGACAGATGTTTTGTTTAGTTTGGCTACCACAAGAAAAAGGGACACAGTGGGCGAGAGCATGCGTGCGAGTGGACATGCATGTGGACATGCATGTGTATTATGGTGCGAGGTGCTTGAAGAAAAGTCAAACCAAAACCCAACCAAACCTTACGAGCTGCTAGGGGCAGGATGCAGAGCGATAAGTTAGAGTGGGTGAGGCGGCAGGGCACACAGGACCCAGATCAGCCAACTCCAAGCTCCTCCCACCTCTTACAGGTAACAAGGGAAAGGAGGAAGGTCGTCACCAGTTTAATTTGACAGCGCTGGGTTTCCATGACAACATGGTGCCTCAACATGGTGGCCGGGCTCTTCGTAATGAAAACAGCAGGAAACTTTTGTGACGCCGTTAGCATATAAACGCAACTTGTCTCTGATAAATATTTGTTTCAGACTGTTGGCTCTTTTCTCGTTCTAACAGAAAAGATAGAATTAATGCTACAATAAATCCTTTATTACAGTTGGAGGCAAAATCCAAGCTATCAAAAGTCTTTAATCAAAATACAAACACAATTTAAGGACACACATCACGTAACATTTTAAGCAATAAAAACATTAGTTGAGTTTATCAAATGTTGCTGACAGGCTAAAAGTATATTTTTCGAGTTATTTAGCACTGTTGGACATGGTGGCTAACTGGGCAGCTGTTTGTCTGCATATTGGAAGCAATGTTACTTTCTAAATATACTTGTTTGTTTCAAGTGAGCTCACCTTGAATGGAATGAGTACTGTAAAAATGCTGAGTCACAAAAAACCCCAAGCCTATGTCTAGTTTCATTTCTGAGTCCTGGCAACTCCCTCACCCATCACTCGCCGGTCGGTACCAGAACAGTGTGATGGCTCCCAACCCTTAGGACCTCATGTCCACTGGACCATGGTGGCATCCTACCCCATCATCAGGACCAACCAGCTCGGACCCAACCACTTTTTTTACCCGAGACAGCTGTGATGGGACAAGTGAGCTCCCGAGGTCTTCCGGCCACGCAAAACCCTCCACTACAAGAAGAAGGAGCTGGGGCAGTAAATCTATGTTACTTTACCATCTTTAAAGTAAGGATCTTTATTCTGTGCTGCTCCTCTTAATGATCAGGATTCCTACCTGTTTTGGTTGACTCTGACAGAAGCAACAGGGACCTTTGGGGTCTTCCTTTGTGCCTCTGTAATATGACTCCATCAAAGAATATGGTCTTAGATTAGAGTATAAGCTCTCAAAACATTTTCACATTAATGCCCCATCACTCAGGTACAGACAGGCCTGTCTCATTCACGATGGGGCCCACAACTTGTTTGGAATAATATCACAAGTCTGTCAGCTGCTTCGTTGTCGGTCGTTAATCATATTTGACAGGCCGATCCAATGTTTCTTATGCTTTTCTGAAAATCGTCCAATCAGCAGGCAACATCTGCAGGCAAACGTGACAGCGCCAGATGTTACCATCACTCTCCCTTTACTATCTTATGGCTTTTCTTCGCTGTGCTGGAAGTTCACTGAATATGAAACGACAAAAATAAGGAACAAAAATGTGATCACTGATTGTACAGGAGTTAATGATCCTGGAATGGATCCTAACATTGTGTCCCTCTGAAGACAAGCGGTCTAAAGTACAATGGCCAAAACTCTGACCTCTTATACATGATGAGGACTTGGAGACAGGTAGGGGCTCCTTTGAACTCTTTGCTCAGACTGTATTCTCTCTCTCTCTGCCTCTCTCTCTCTCTGCCTCTCTCTATCTGTGAGGAGCGTGATGTGAGCTGAGAGCGTTCTCGTTTGAGAATCTTTCAACCTTTTTGAATTGTTTAAGCTGTTTTTTTAGGGTTTTGTGGGTATAGTTTATTTAAGTGTTGGTGGTGTAATGTTTGTTAGTTTAGTTTTCGGTGTTTTGCTATACAACCAGCCAGCGTTTGTCTGGCCGGTTGGCATGATGGTTGGTGGTGGTAGCGGGGATCTCTCCTGGTTATCGCGGACACATGCCGTTAAGGTGGGGGCACGTCTCTGTACACCGCGGAGGAGGTGGCCCTGGCTGTGGGGGAGGTGATCGCACATGTGTCCGTGAAGTTGGCTGCCCAGATTAACGGGGCCGTAGTGTCACAGCCCCTTTTCCCCAGTTCCCTCCTGTCCCAGTACTTTTCCACTGCCCTGCTCACACCACACCCTCTGATCACCACACCTGCTCTCAGTCACTGATCACACACCTGCTCTCAGTCACTGATCACACACCTGCTCTCAGTCACTGATCACACACCTGCCCTCACTCATCAATCAGCTCACCTACCAGTATATATTCTCCAGCCTCACACTCACTCAGTGCCAGATTGTTCTTCTGCTTTCATGCGAGACTTTCCAGCGTTGTTTCCCTGCCGGATTACCCGTTACCGACCCTGCCTGTTTTCGTTCTGCCTGCCTTGCCTGTTCCCCGGACAACCTACCTGCTTTCTGCCCCTGACTACGACTTCTGCCTCAGCGTCTCTGGTTCCTGTCTGCTCACCTGGTTTTGACTTCTCCGCCTGGCCCCGACTTCGCTGCTGCTCGTCCCACTCCCCGAGCCTGCAACCCATAGACTTTGTGTGGGCCCGGAGCCTGAAGAACGGACTATTTCCTGTGTTTCCTTGTCTGCCTGAGTTCCTGTTTGCCTGTGTGTTAATAAAAGGCATTACTACGGTCCAGCTTTCCAGAGTACTGCATTTGGGTCCAAACTGCACCCGTCACACGTAGTCTTGTTTGTGGAGAAGGTGGAAAAGGTGAACTGCCTGGTGGAGGCCGGTATCAGTGTCGGTGGAAGGTTCGAGGCGGTGCTGCCTCTGAGCCAGCCGGCCACCAAGATTACCCTGTCCAACATGCCCCTGTTGATTACAGACAAGTTTCTGTGTCGGGAGTTGTCCAGACATGGCAAGATCATTTCTCCTATGAGGAAAGTCATGTCTGGATGTAAATCTACACTATGAAAACACGTAGTGTCTCATCCCCAGCAGGTTTACATGATCCTTAATATAAATGTGCGTTTTAAAGTCCAGGTGGAGGACTTTGATTATGTTCTGTTCGCCTCATCGGCACACATGAAGTGTATTTTTTGTGGTGAAGTGGGACATTTAATTAAGGTGTGTTTGCACGCAGCCAAATCGACTCCGTCGGGCTCGGGGAGCTTCCCGGGGCTGCTGCTGTGGAGCCCTGCACGGCAGAGCCTGGAGCTGCTGCTGAACGACCTGTCGCCAGAGCTGAGGGTCAGGGGGTTGACGGGGCGATGGCCCCGGTGGGTAATGATGGGAGCACAGGTGAGGTGCTGGTGCCACAACTGGTGGGTGAGAAAGGTGAAGTGAGTGTACAGGATGGTGAGACTGATGAAGTGTGTTTACAGGAGGGGGAGACAGGAGGAGTGTGTGTAGAGTTAGGTAACACAGGTGGAGCGTGTGTAAGGGGGGTGAACATATAGGTGAGACAGGTGGTGTGATTGAGCAGGGGGAAACTGGGCTTCAGGAAGGTGAGGTGGGTTAGGAAGAGGAGCTGGGCTGTGGTGGAGCAGCTGATACTGTGGAGCTGATGGAGCAGGAAGCTGGATGGTCTGCAGCTCCATCAAGGCTCCACAGCAGCAACAAGTCTGGTCCTGTCAAGGCTAAAAAGAGCAGACAGACAGGTAGAAGACCGGAGAGTCAGAAAGCAGCAACTGCAAGGGCTGTGTGTCTGACAATGGTGACCTTCACCAAAAGAACCTGGGTAGTCAGGAGGATAAATCCTATCCTCCTAAAATATTTAAATTGTTTTTACAGGAAGAATATACAAAGAATATGAAGGGAATAAACATTGAACATTACTTTCCTGTGAAACAGCAGTTTTATTTTTCTGCCAGACGCCACATCAAAAATAAGGCTGAGGCAGCTTTTACTGATCAAGAGGTTTTTAGACTGAAAAAACAGATCCTCAAAGTTAGGAGGGAATTACTGTAATGATGTTGGGAAATGCACCTTTTTAGTTCTTTAGCTTCATCACTGTTTTATTACTGTGTTTTATCTCCCATTTTTAATGAGTTGTTTTAAAATTGGGAGTTTAAACATAAATGGAGGTAGAGAGGAGAAAAAAGAGTTTTAGTGTATGAAACAATGATTTATAAAAATTAATGTCATGTTTCTGCAAGAAACTCATGGTGATGTTTTTAATGAGGCTGACTGGTGCTGGGTGGGGGATCCTCTTGTCTAAGAGTTTTAACCTAACATCTTTTACCGTTGATCATGTTGTTCAGGGGAGGTGTCTTTTAATCACGACCCAGTTTGACCAGTTCAGTGCTGCTTTTATTAATGTGTATGCTCCCAACAGCGGTGCAGAGAGGAAGCTCTTTTTAGACACTCGGAAAAAAACTCCAGGAGTGTGGCTCCATTGATTATTTATGCTTGGGTGGTGATTTTGACTGTATTGAAGACGAGGTTTTAGATCGGAACCAAGCAGAGCTGTATCTGTCCTCGCAGCAGGTCCTGAGGCAGCTGGATTCACACAGGCTGCGAACTAAAACAAGCTGCAGACAGTATACATGGTCCCACATTAGAGATGATAGGGTGTCTTTAGCTTGTTTAGATTGCTTTTACTGTTTTAAACACAATTTTAATGTGTTTAAATGTAGTATCTTGTCTTATCATGCCCATTATCATGATTTTACACTGCACTTTACAAGACTGATTTTAAAGATGACGAGGATTATTTCAGTGGTTTTAGTGTTTTTAGTGAAGGACTACCCAGGGTCTCCAAGGAGACCAACTACCGGATGGAGTGCCCGTTGACGGCACAGGAGCTGCATGCGGCCCTACAGACAATGCAGGGCCAAAAGGCCCCGGGCATCGACGGACTCTCTGTGGAGTTCTACAAAGCCTTCTGGGACATCCTCGCTCAAGACGTCCTGGAGGTCTTCAACGAGAGTCTTGCCACCAGTTCCTTGCCTCTGTCCTGCAGGAGGGCCGTCATCACCCTCCTGCCAAAGAAAGGAAACCTGCAGGACATAAAAAACTGGCCCCGTGTGTCCCTTCTCTGCACGGACTACAAGATTCTCTCCAGGGCCTTGGCCATCCAGCTGTGGGAGGCCATGGAGCAGGTCATCCATCAGGACCAGACGTACTGTGTCCCTGGTAGGTCCATGGTAGACAACGTCTGCCTCATTAGGGATGTTTTGGAGGTCTCCAGTTCATCGGTGGTGAGTGTTGGTCTACTTTCTTTAGATCAAGAAAAGGCTTTTGACCGTGTTGGAACACAACTTCCTGTGGAGAACCATGGAGAAGTTTGGGTTCAGTGCTGGTCTGATAGCCAAGATCCAGGTGCTGTACAGTACCATTGAGAGTATGCTGAAGGTCAATGCTTGTGCACTCCTTTTAGAGTGTGTAGAGGTGTCCAACAGGGTTGTGCCTGTCTGGGATGCTCTATGCGCTCTCCCTGGAACCCCTCCTCCATAAGCTACGCTCATGTGTTCAAGGCCTGTTTTTACTGGGTTTTCACAATAATGTGGCTTTATCTGCCTACGCTGATGATGTGGTTGTTTTTATTAAATACCAAGCAGATATCCACGCAGTTTTAAACATTACTAATAACTTCTTCTTCTCTCTCAACTCCCTCATCGATTTGACCATTCGCATAGATAATAAGATCAGGGAGAGGGCTAGGGAGCGGCAGGGGGCGCAGAGGGGGCGGCTCCGAACCAGCACCCAGCTTTACTCACCTGACTCCACCCCGAGATCCCCTGAAGTCGGCCACTACGCTGAGGAGAAACGACCGCCGCCACCAGCAGATGAACCCATGCAGTTAGGGAGGACACGCCTCACGCCAGCGGAGAGACAATGCCGCATGCGGGACCCGCTGTGTCTCCACTGTGTGCAGCGGGGACACTATGATTCCCGCTTTCACCAGCTCTAGGAGGGACTAAGTTGAGCTGTATCTCTTCCTCCTCCGCATTGAGGGTCCAAGTCCAAGATACAGTCTATTCCCAGGAACGTTCAGTCCCTATTGAAGTGCTAGTTGATTCCGGTGCTGATGAAAACTTCATTGACTCAGACCTTGTTAACTCACATGGCATCCCCATATATGAACTGTCAACCCCAAAAGAGATGCCCTCAGTGGATGGCAAGCTGCTAGCGCTAGTAACGCTAAAAACGGAACCCCTGAGATTAACCCTCTCCAGCAACCACCATGAACACCTAGAGCTGTATGTCATCACCACTCCCCTGAACCCCGTCTTTCTGGGAATCCCATGGCTCAAGCTCCACAATCTGCACATAGATTGGTCCACAGCCACCATCCGCAACTGGAGTAACCATTGCCACGCCCACTGCCTTAAGTCAACTCAGCCAGCCAGATCCACAGTCCCGTCTCCAGCACCTGAGGAGATAAATTTAACTAATGTTCCTCCCGACTACCATGACCTGCAGCAGGTTTTCAGTAAAGCCTCCACCTCCTCACTACCTCCCCACAGACCTTACGACTGCGCCATAGACTTGCTCCCCGGCGCCACTCTCCCCACCAAGAGACTTTTTCACCTGGCCAAGTCGGAGCGGGAGGCCATGGAAAAATACATCACAGAGTCAGTGGCAGCCGGTCTCATTCGCCCATCCTCGTCTCCCGTAGGGGCAGGATTCTTCTTTGTGGAAAAGAAAGACAAATCCTTACGCCCATGTATTGACTATATGAGACTGAACGACATCACCGTGAAAAAGAAGTACCCTCTCTCTCTAATTGACTCAGCCTTCAGCCCCCTACACTCAGCCACGGTGTTCACAAAATTGGACCTAAGGAATGCCTACCACCTCATCAGAATCAGGGAGGGGGATGAGTGGAAAACAGCATTCAACACCCCTTTAGGCCATTTTGAATATTTAGTAATGCCCTTTGTGTTAAGCTCAAGAGGACTGGCGGTCAAGTGTGGCGGAACCCCAAAGAAGGCAGACAGACACGGGAATTAAAAGTAACTCAGACGATTTTAATGAAACAAAAAAAGGACAGGAGGGAAGAAACTAAATGAGGAGGGAGGCCGAGACAACCTATAGGGGGCGTGGGGGAATGTCTTGGATGCAGATGTTGGATGTAAATGAAGTGTGAATCGTGAGGGTGTGTGTGTGAATGCGTGAGTGCGTGAGTGAAATATCAGTGGAGGGGGTGTTGTACATGTGCGTGATGCGGCAGACGAACCAAGTCCGAGATCCAGGGGCGAGAGTCCGTGGGGGAGTCCAAGTGTCCAGAGGCCAGGGGAAATCCGTCCGAGGAAGGGGAAGAGGAAGAGGGCAGAGGAAGAGGGGCTAGGAAGGTTGCAGAGGAGCAGGGGGAGACGCTGGAGAATGCTGGGAGTCGCTGGGAGACGCAAGGAGACACAGAGAGGCGCTGGGAGTCGCTGGGGATCGCTGGGGAGTCGCTGGGGAGCCTGGAGAGATGCTCGACGGTACGTGTTGCCAAAACACCAGTTAGATCAAGCACTGGCCTGAGTGCAGAGGGGCCTTTTATGGGTGCAGAGTCGTTTGGGCGGATTGGGTGCAGCTGGAGGAGAGGGCACGGGTGGTGGTGGTTGAGCTGATTGCACAGGAGGAGGTGGGGCCAGAGTAGGAGTCACAACAGTACCCCCCCCCTTACGGGAGGCACCGGACGACCGCCCAGGAGCATCCGGGTGGTCTCGGTAGAAGTCTTCGAGGAGGGAGGGGTCAGCGAGATAGGATGGGGGCACCCAGCTCCGGTCTTCGGGGCCGTAACCCACCCAATCCACCAGGTACTGGAAGCCCCTTCCCCGTCGGCGGACCGCCAGCAGCTTGTTAACTCTCCACACCGGCTCTCCGTCCGACAGGACCTGTGGGGGAGGTGGAGTCGGAGCAGGAGGGGACGGGGCTGGTGGAGAAGGGTTTAATGAGCGAGACGTGGAAGACCGGGTGTACCTTGAGGGCGGCGTGGAGATCAAAACGGACTGCAGAGGGGTTGATGATGCTGCAGATGGTGTAGGGACCGATGTAGCGGGGGTTCAGCTTTCTGGAGGAAGTCTGCGAGGTCTGGAGGGGCAGGTCCCGAGCCAACAGCCAGACCTTCTGGCCAGGCCGGTAAGCAGGGGCCGGCCTCCTTCGCCGGTTGGCCGAACGCCGGGACTGCTCTGTGGCCCGCAAGATGGCTTTGCGGGCAGCCTTCCAGATGCGCCGACACCGGCGGAGATGGGCCCTGGTAGACGGCACTGCGATCTCCAGCTCCTGCTGGGGGAACAGAGGGGGTTGGTAGCCCAGGAAACATTGAAAGAACCGGAGAACCGACTCTTCATCAAAGCTGAGAAGTGCGTCTTCCACTCCGCCTCAGTGGGGTACATCCGGTACCGAGGCCCGTTCCCAGGATCAGGCTCGTCTCTCTGGGCTTGCTCGACGGCCGTCTCGATCGGCCAGGAGATGACCCCTATGACCCAGGCCGGGGGAATGATGGTGTCAGGGTCCCTGGGGGCGCCGGGGAAACATTGAAAGGGGGACATACCAGTAGCAGAGCTCTCCATGGCGTTGAGGGAGTATTCCACCCACGGCAGGAACTTGGACCAGGAGGCAGGATTGCTGGTGGTCACGCAGCGCAGGGCTGCCTCCAAAGCCTAGGCCTGCCACACCCTAGAAGTGAATTGGGGGCCACGGTCGGAGACCACGTCAAGGGGGATCCCGTGGAGACGTACGACGTGGGAGACCAGGAGTTCGGCAGTTTCTGCAGCAGAAGGGAGTTTGGGGAGAGCGACAAAGTGGACCCCCTTGGAGAAGGGGTCCACAATGGTCAGGATGGTGTCGTTCCCCTGCGAGACGGGGAGGCCCGTCACAAAATCCAGGGCTATGTGAGACCAGGGTCGACTGGGGACGGGAAGGGGGTGCAGAAGGCCTGCTGGCGAGCGATGGGAGGCCTTGCTGCGGGCACAGACCGTGCAGGCGCCCACAAACTCCCGAACATCCTCTTGGAGGTTGGGCCACCAGAAGCGCCGCTGCACGAACTCCGCCGTCCGACGCACGCCAGGATGGCAGGCGAAACAACTGGAGTGGCCCCACTCTAGCACCTGCGGCCGGACGGAGGAGGGCACGAACATCCGGTACCGAGGCCCGTTCCCAGGATCAGGCTCGTCTCTCTGGGCTTGCTCGACGGCCGTCTCGATCGGCCAGGAGATGACCCCTATGACCCAGGCCGGGGGAATGATGGTGTCAGGGTCCCTGGGGGCGCCGGGGAATTCCTCCGGAAACTGGCGGGAGAGGGCATCAGCCCGGATATTCTTGGAGCCTGGACGGAAAGTGAGGGTGAAGTCAAACCGACTGAAGAAGAGAGCCCAGCGGCCCTGTCTGGGATTGAGTCTCTTGGCCGTTCTCACATAGGTCAAGTTCTTATGGTCCGACCACACAAGGAACGGGTGCCTTGCTCCCTCCAGCCAGTGTCTCCACTCCACCAAGGCTGCATAGACCGCCAGAAGTTCCCTGTTGCCCACATCGTAGTTTCGTTCAGCCGGATCAAAACGTAGGCACATGGGTGAATCTTCTGGTCTGCCTCGGACCGCTGGGAGAGGACTGCCCCGATGCCCGCGTCCGAAGCATCGACCTTGACGATGAACTGCCGAGCTGGGTCTGGGTGGGCGAGCACCGGAGCCGTCGTGAACCTGTCCTTGAGGGCGAGAAAGCGGTCTCAGCCTCCGGTATCCAGGTGAAAGGGCGCGAGGTGGAGGTGAGAGCGGAGAGAGGGGCAGCCACTTGGCTGAATCCTTTGATGAACCGCCGGATGAACCCGGCGAACCCAAGGAACCGGCGAAGCTGAGTGCGGTCGGTGGGGCGTGGCCACTCCACCACAGCCTGGATCTTGGCCGGATCTGCGCGCACCCGCCCCTCCTCCACGATGTAGCCGAGGTACCCCACTGAGGCGGAGTGGAAGACGCACTTCTCAGCTTTGATGAAGAGTCGGTTCTCCAAAAGCCGTTGGAGGACCAGGCGGACATGTTGGTGGTGCTCCTCCATGGTGCGGGAGAAGACCAAGATGTCGTCTAAGTAGACCACCACAAAGACGTTGATCATGTCTCGGAGCACATCGTTGACCAACTCCTGGAAGACGGCGGGGGCGTTGGAGAGGCCGAAGGGCATGACCAGGTATTCGAAGTGCCCGAGGTGAGTGTTGAAGGCGGTCTTCCATTCGTCCCCTTTCCTGATCCGCACCAGGTGGTAAGCGTTGCGGAGGTCCAACTTGGTGAACACCCGGGCATGAGTGAGGGGCTCGAACGTGGAACTCATAAGGGGAAGAGGGTACTTATTCTTAACTGTGATGTCATTAAGTTTGCGGAAGTCGACGCAGGGCCTCAGGCCGCCATCCTTCTTGGCTACAAAGAAGAAGCCCGCTGCTAAGGGGGATGATGATGGTCTT
Organism: Takifugu rubripes; assembly: GCF_901000725.2. Lineage (NCBI taxonomy): Eukaryota > Metazoa > Chordata > Actinopteri > Tetraodontiformes > Tetraodontidae > Takifugu > Takifugu rubripes. The sequence continues at coordinate 491,779 of NC_042302.1, read as the reverse complement.
ATGATACCAGAGGCGAGGGATTCTGTGATGTAATTGCGCATCGCCTCCTTCTCTGGGATGGAGAGATTATAAAGTCGACCCGTGGGGTAGGGAGCCCCGGGGAGGAGGTCGATGGGGCAATCATAGGGCCGGTGAGGGGGAAGGGACAGAGCATTGTCCTTACTAAACACTGGGGCTAAATCATGGTAGATAGGGGGAACACCAGTGAGATCCGGGGGAGTGAGCGCGGGCCTGGGATTACTGGATGGAGAGGGGGCGGAGCGAAGGCAGTTGGCGTGACAGGCCACGCTCCAACCCAGGATCCGACCAGAAGCCCATGAGATGTGGGGGTCGTGCCTTTCCAACCACGGTCTTCCTAACACGAGTGGAGCGGTGGGGGCGTGCAAAACCAGGAAACGTGTACTCTCTATGTGATTACCCGAGAGTGTTAGGGTGAGTGGGATGGTGCGATGAGTGATGTTACCCAGAGAGCGGCCATCGATCGCCTGGGGGGACAGGGAGCGATCGAGAGGAACCAGGGGAACGCCAGCCTGACGCGCGAGAGAAAACTCCATCAGGGACTTATCAGCCCCAGAGTCAATGAGAACACTCACCGGAATAGACTCCTTATCCCAGGAGAGTGTTGCGGGGAAGAGGCGGTTGTGTTGCTCGGTGGGTTGGGGAATCACAGCTCGGCTCACCAGTACTCCCCCTACTGGTGAGCAGGACCTTTTGGTCGGACGGGGCAGGCTTTGATGAAGTCGCCATTGTTTCCGCAGTACAGGCACAGCTGGTCTCGGAGTCTTTGCTCCCGCTCCTGCCGTGAGAGACGGGACCGGCCGATCTGCATGGGTTCCTCTCCGGCTCTGGGGGAGGAGTGAGCTGGGGGTAGCAAGGGGATGTGAGGAGGCGGGGCGGCAGTGCTGGTAGGGGAGAAGTCAGGGGCAGAGGGAGCGTGGTGGGAGAGTTGGCGGTTAGAACCGCCAGCACGTTGGGCGCGCTCCTGGCGGCGCTCCCGTAGTCGTTCATCCATCTGGAGCGAGAGGGTGATCAGCTCGTTGAGTGACGAGGGGCGGTCCCTCACAATCAGGTCCTTGATTGCCTCACTCAGGCCCCGTCGATAGGTGCTACGGAACGCGGCTCTCTGCAGCCAGGATGCGGAACTCAAGGGTGTACTCCGCAACTGACCGTGACCCCTGCTGGAGGGCGAGCAGACGACTCGCGGCGTCTTCACCGTAGGTGGGGTGCTCGAACACTGCCTTGAACTCCCGTCGAAAGGCGCTGTAGTCTGAGGAGAGGCGGGGGTCCAGGTCGACAGCAGCTATGGCCCAGCTCAGTGCCTTGTCGGCCGGGAGGGAGGTTAAAAATCCAACCTTGGCCTCGTCGGAAACAAATCTGGAGGGCTGATGGCGGAAGAGCAGCTCACATTGGTGGAGGAACCCCTTGCCCTGGTCGAAATCCCCGCCGAAAACACGGGGGCTGGCAAGGTTGGGCTCGGCTTGGGGAGGAGGCGGGAGAGATGGGTCTGGTGGATTAGGGGGCGGTGCTTCGGGTTGGGCTGGTGCCGCAGCCCCGCTGGGGTCGCTGCCTAGATTCTGCTGAATGGAAGCCAAAATGGTTGCCATGGCAGCCATCTGGTTGGAGAGGGCGGACAGGGTACTGGAGGTGGTCTGGGAGGAGCTCTGGAGCTCGGAAATCTGCCCTTGGATTGTGGGGAAGGCCTTGGTTAGCTCAGACTGAAGGGAGGAGAGCTGGGCAGCGTGGGCCTCCACTTTTCTTTCGAGGGGGGAGGGTAATGTGGGGGCTCTAGGGCCGCCCGTCTGCCCTGGGGTTCCACCTTGACTCATTTTGGCTTGATCTATCTGTTAAGCTCAAGAGGACTGGCGGTCAAGTGTGGCGGAACCCCAAAGAAGGCAGACAGACACGGGAATTAAAAGTAACTCAGACGATTTTAATGAAACAAAAAAAGGACAGGAGGGAAGAAACTAAATGAGGAGGGAGGCCGAGACAACCTATAGGGGGCGTGGGGGAATGTCTTGGATGCAGATGTTGGATGTAAATGAAGTGTGAATCGTGAGGGTGTGTGTGTGAATGCGTGAGTGCGTGAGTGCGTGTATGAAATATCAGTGGAGGGGGTGTTGTACATGTGCGTGATGCGGCAGACGAACCAAGTCCGAGATCCGGGGGCGAGAGTCCGTGGGGGAGTCCAAGTGTCCAGAGGCCAGGGGAAATCCGTCCGAGGAAGAGGGCAGAGGAAGAGGGGCTAGGAAGGTTGCAGAGGAGCAGGGGGAGACGCTGGAGAATGCTGGGAGTCACAGGGAGTCGCAGGGAGACGCAGGGAGACACAGAGAGGCGCTGGGGGTCGCTGGGGAGTCGCTGGGGAGCCTGGAGAGATGCTGGGTCAACGGTACGTGTTGCCAAAACACCAGTTAGATCAAGCACTGGCCTGAGTGCAGAGGGGCCTTTTATGGGTGCAGAGTCGTTTGGGCGGATTGGGTGCAGCTGGAGGAGAGGGCACGGGTTGTGGTGGTTGAGCTGATTGCACAGGAGGAGGTGGGGCCAGAGTAGGAGTCACAACACTTTGGATTGACTAATGCCCCCGCCGTGTTCCAGTGCTTGGTCAATGACGTACTGCGGGACTTGCTTAACAAGTCCATTTTGTCTACCTGGACGATATACTGATTTTTTCCAGGTCAATGGAGGAACACGTCGGACATGTACGAGAAGTGCTGAGGAGGTTACTGGAGAACAAGTTGTACACGAAAGCAGAGAAATGTGAGTTCCATGTGTCGTCCGTTAGTTTTCTGGGCTTCGTGGTCGAAAAAGGACAGCTTCACGCAAATCCCTCTAAGGTGGCAGCAGTTAAGGACTGGCCCCTTCCCACTACTCAAAAGCAGCTTCAGCAGTTTCTAGGCTTCGCCAACTTCTATCAGAGATTCATACAAAGCTACAGCCGCCTGGCAGCCCCACTCACGCGTCTCACGTCCCCCAAGCTCCCTTTTGTCTGGTCTCCGGTGGAACAACAGGCTTTCGAGAGACTAAAAAACATGTTCGTCAATGCCCTGGTCCTTATGCACCCAGATCCTGAGCGGCAGTTCGTAGTCGAGGTCGATGCCTCGGACTCCGGACTACAGGCCATCCTCTCCCAGCGCCATCCCACTGACAACAAGCTTCACTCCCACGCCGTCCCTCTCCCGCGGAGGCAAACTACGACGTGGAGAACCGGGAACTCCTGGCGGTGGTCCTGGCTCTGCAGTAGTGGAGGCACTGGCTCGAGGGAGGGACTCAACCTTTCATCGTGTGGACGGACCAAAAAACCTCGCCTACCTGCGCACCGCTCGCCGCCTGAACTCCCGACAGGCCCGCTGGGCCTTGTTCCTAGGCAGATTCCACTTCACCATCACTTACCCAGCCGGCCATCAGCAGGAGGGTCCCCCTACATGAGCCTGGTCCTGCTCAAGGTTTCTTCCTGTTAAAGGGGAGTTTTTCCTTGCCACTGTTGCTTGTCTGGGGTCAGGCCCTGGGATTCTGGAAAGCGCCTTGAAACAATTTTGATTGTATAAGACGCTATATAAATAAAGATTGATTGATTGATTGATTACCGCCCCGGCTCATGGAATACGAAGCCAGATGCACTCTCCCGCCAGTTCTCCTTGGAGGAGAGGGAGCCCTCAAACGAGATCATCCTCGATCCTGAGTGCGTGGTGGGTGAGGTCCACTGGCAAGTGGAGGCGGAAGTACAGGGAGCACTCCAGGGACAGTCGGTCCCAGACAGATGCCGGGCCGGCTGTTTGTCCCGCAGTCTGCCCGGTCGTCAGTGCTCACATGGGGGCACACCTCCCGGATAGCCTGCCACCCAGGAGTTCACCGCACACTGGCCCTCATCCAGCAGTGCTTCTGGTGGCCATCCATGGCAGCGGACGTTCGGACCTTTGTCGCTGCGTGCTCCGAGTGCACGCACAGCAAGCCCTCACACAAGCCCCCCACAGGACTCCTGCAGCCGTTACCCATTCCCCCTTGTCCCTGTTCCCATATCGCTTTGGACTTCATTACCGGTCTGCCCCCCTCCGAAGGTAACGACACAGTACTGACAGCAGTCGATCACTTCTCCAAGGCGGTGTCCCCCTCCCCAAACTTCCCACCGCCTTGGAGACGGCAAACCTCCTGGTCCAGCATGTTTTTCGTTTTCATGGAATCCCTCAGGATATCGTGTCTGACCGCGGACCCCAGTTCACAGGTGTGGAAGGCATTGTGTCGGGCCCTGGGAACCACCTCCAGCCTCACTTCAGGTTACCATCCCCAGTCCAATGGGTACCTTCTGTCGAAGCCCAGTTCCGCTGGATCAGACAAGTGTGGCCGGAGACCCGGGCTGCACTGGGAAGGACGGCGGAGCACAACAGACGTCTGGTGGACTGCCATCGAGCACTGGCCCCCAACTACCAGGTGGGCCAGCTAGTGTGGTTCTCATCCTGTGACCTCCCCCTCCAGACGGAGTCCAGAAAACTCGCCCGCAGGTATATCGGCCCTTATTCCGTGGATAAAATCATTAACCCCAGTGCAGTTCGTCTCCGTCTCCCAGCCTCCCTGAACGTCCACCCAGTGTTCCACGTCTCCCTCCCCAAAGCGGTTACGGAAAGCCCCCACCAGCCTCCTGCACCACCACCATTGAAGGCCATCCGGCCTACACGGTCAACAGGATTCTGGACGTACGCAGGCGGTGGAGGGGGTTCAAATACTTGGTTGACTGGGAGGGGTACAGCCCGGAGGAGCGGTCCTGGATTGGGCGCTCCCTCATTCTGGACCCGCAACTGCTGCGGGACTTTTATCGAAGGTTTCTGGATAAGCCAGGTAGGACGCCAGGAGGCGTCCATTGAGGAGGGGTACTGTCGTGGTTCGGTTTCTGGACGGGATCCGGGGGCAGGCCTATCTCCGAAGAGCGCTGAGCCTCCAGTGCACCTGCAGCTGGTTACGTCCTAATTAGGGCTTACTTTAGCTCTCCCCTCTTTGCCTCCGGTGCCGGATTGTTGCTTTTGTTTCCGCATCTAGCTCCAGCTCCAGCTCCCCGAGATCGCCCATCCTTCGCCTCATTGTTCACTAGTTTTGTGAGTTTTTTCCTGTGCCTTGTCACCTTTTTCAGTTGTTTTTTTCCCGTCGGTCTTTCCCATTTTGAATGGTGATTTTTCGTTCGCTCTTTCAGTTGATACTTTTCCTGAGTTTTGTTGTTACTTTGATCTTCTTGGATATTGTGCCAATAAAGAACCTTTTGCTTGCACTCTGCATCTGGGTCCTGGCCTGCCAAACCGTTCTGTAACAGGAGGAGGCTCTCTGTGAGAGAGAGGAGTCTTCTCCTGCGGTACAGCAGAGGAGGAGCTGAGCCCGACCCCACAGACACCTTCCCTGACCTCCAGCTCAGCCCTGGGTGTGAGGACTGCAGTGGCCCTCTCCTGAACGTCTGCTACAAGAGCAAACTGGGCCTCCATGGAGCAGACAAACAAACTTTATTTTGAACATTGTAAAGACAATTAATGGACTGAGGCTACTCGACAGAGCTGCCTCTGTTTGGACGGACAGGCTGGGGGGACAGAGTCCACAGTTGAGGACCATGTATAAAGCCCCCATCAAAAGGAGGACTGGAGACCTGCAGTGGAGGGTCCTGCATGGTGCTATCGCCACCAATGCTTTTATCTCTGTTTTAACACCAAGTCTCTCCTTTCATGTTTTTACAGAGTGCAGCAGACTCGCAGGGGTTTTTAGTATTTTAACTGAGGTTCTTAACCATTTTAACGTCGTTTTTTCTGCTCAGGTTTTTATTGGTGGGACTGCCTATAAAAAAGCTGAAGGCAACAAGTGTCAGATTTTAAACTTTTTAATCGCAGAGGCTAAACTAGCGATTTACCTGACACAAAGGGACAGGATCCGGGATGGGGACACATGTGATGTGGTGGCCATGTGGAGGCAGAACATTAGAGCCAGACTGAGGCTGGAGTTCTGCTTCTACAAGGCCACCACAAACCTGGAAGTGTTCCAATAGCTGTGGGGACACAAAGGTATCCTGTGTTCACTGACAGAGCAGAGACAGCTCAAACTCTCAAACTACCTCATATAATGGAGTTAATTTTTGTTTTATTCTATTTAATATTGTAAATAAAAGTGGTGTTAAACGTCTCTGTCTGTCTCCCTCTCTCTCTGTCTGTTTCACCCTCTATGTCTCCCTTTCTCTCTGCAGATGTTTGATGACTAATACAATGTTAGGACAGAAGCGCTTTCAGCTGTCCCCTCTCACAGCAGCTGCTGACTAAGGTGCGATCCCGAGTGTGGCCAGCAGGTGGAAGCCTGCGCTGAGCAGCTTTCCTCCCTGGGCCCTCGGAGGTCACGGGTTCATGTTCAATCTGCTCGTGTTGCGTTGCTTCTTTAGACGACCCCTAACCCCTCCGGTGAGGGGCAGCCAAGCAGAAGCAGAGGTGGTGATGTGCTAGAATTTGACAGATTAACTCGCTTTGGAGTGAAATCTTTCCATATTCAGATCAAAGATTTACTGTACAGTGGATGATGATTAATTAACATATTAATTTGATCTAATTGGTCCATTGAATTCAGAGAGGGAGAAGAAACTCCTCATGAACATTAATGGCGGGGTTCTTTTCTGAAATAATGTGCCATTAAAATGCTCGTTGACAGTGACGTGCGATGAGGTTCATGGCTGGTGAGGCTTACGATTGTAAGAACTGAAAAAAGCATCTTATTTCAACATTTTTCCAACAGCATACAACTACTGATAATGCTTCATATCCCCTCCACATTCCTCTTTCTACTACATTCACAAACCAGCACAAACATTTGTCCCATAAAGAACTTTCTTTTATAGCTATGGATAGAGCACCCATCTCGTGTTTTAAGAAATTCATATATACTGTAAACAAATTAAAGTGCAGAGATAGGTGCAGCACAAATTTAATTTTGACCAACAGTAAACATTTCTGTTATTTTTCAAACTTTAAATTCTGGTGCTTCAATAAATTTTAATGAAGTTTGCCTATTAAAGCACGTGAAAGCACCAGCGAGAAAGCACCTGCCGTCTTGAGTTGAGGCAGAGTACTGCCTGCCTCACCTGCTAACCTTTCTCTGCACTTTATTGTGCGATCAGCAGGAATAGTTCTCTCACAGATGCATAAAAGACATTACATAGACTACAGAAAGTCACGGTGTATAACGACTAAAGTTCATATTAGCGATATGCTGAGGAACAAAAACTGGCACACGTCATGCAACCCAGTTTACAGTATATTGGATCATGCAGTCATCTGCCCCTGCCTCACCTGGAGTTTCTGCCCTGGATTTGATCAGAAAAACTCAAATTTGGCAATTTTTACTCAATAAAATGGCAGAAATGTGTAGTCATACTCCAAATCAGTGGAACATATTAATATTTATTTATGTACACTTTCTTTTTTATTTTTTTGGTCAGGGGAGGCAGGTGAGGCAGGTGAGGCAGTGCCTTGACCGTACATCACTGATGATGTTGATTTATTCTTCCGGAGGATCCAAACTTCAAAGCATATTTCCTGTATTCAGGTAATAATCACACCTGTGACATTTCAAATATGAGTGGATGCGTTTGTGTCTGTGCTTTGTACCCATTAATGGTTGTGTTGTGCTGCTGTAACGAGAAAATCATTAGATATGAGAGACGTGTCTTTTTGAAAATCATTAATTATGCAGTTATGATCATAACTGAGAACACAGGTGATCCAGAATCAAAGCTTTTCACCTGCACATACCTGCATCTATGACTTGTTTTAACATTATGATACTAGTTCATTTGTTATTCAGTTTGGGGTCATAACGGGTCATAATGGGTCCAGCAAGCAATCCTACCTCCTCTCTCCTCTCTACCAGCAATACAATCAGCAAGACTAAGAGAGACTAACAGAGAGAGGGGGAGAGAGAGAGAGAGGGAGAAAGAGACTTTTGCTTTTAACGCCACTTTTATTTACAGTAATAAATAGAATAAAACATATTAAACAATCAGTCCATCATCGTAGGAGGTAGTTAGAGAGTTTTAGCTGTCTCAAATCAAATCAATCTTTATTTATATAGCGTCTTTTACAATCAAAATTGTTTCAATTCTCTGCTCTGTCACCGAACACAGGACACCTCCATGTCCCCACTGCTGCTGAAACACTTCCACGTTTGTGGTGGCCTTGTAGAAGAAGTACTCCAGCCTCAGTCTGGCTCTAATGTTCTGACGCCACATGGCGACCACATCACACGTGTCCCCGTCCTGTCCTGTTGGAAACACTAGGTTTAAAACAGAGATAAAAGCAGTGGTGGCGATGGCACAATGCAGGATCCTCCACCGCAGGTCTCCAGTCCTCTTTTTGATGGGGGGGGAATTGTACAGGGTCCTCCACTTTGGACTCTGTCCCCCAGCCTGTCCATGGAGGCTTACTTTACTCTTGTAGCAGACGTCCAGGAGAGTGGCACTGAACTCCTCAGAACCAGGGCTCAGCTGGAGGTCAGGGAAGGTGTCTGTGGAGTCGGGCTCAGTTCCTCCTCTGCAGTACCGCCGACACTGTCTACCGTGGACCTGACAGGTACACAGTCTGTCCGTCCGTCGGTTGGTTGGTCAATCTTTATTTATATAGCATCTGTTACAATCAAAATTGTTTCTAGGCGCTTTACAGAATCCCAGGGCCAACTCTCCTTTAACAGGAAGAAACCTTGACCAGGATCAGGCTCATATAGGGGGACCCTCCTGCTGATGGCCGGCTGGGTACAGAGAGAGGAGAAGGGGGAGTAGCACAGGTAGAGGAGAGAATAGGCAGAGATCATAGAAATACATGAATTATATTAATTATAATAAACTGCCTGGACAGGTCAGTGGGTCAGCGGGGTTGGAGGTCAGTAGGTCAGCATACAATGATGAAGGCGACGATACCTGTAGATGAACACAGAAAAACTGTACAAGAAATGAGGAGGAGGAGAGGAGAGGAGAGGAGAGGAGAGGAGAGGAGAGGAGAGGAGAGGAGAGGAGAGGAGACCATTTCCTAGTGGGGTGACAGAGGCCTGTCAGGTGATCATGTTTCCGGACCCTGGCAGCCTTGGCCTATAGCAGCATAACTAAGATGTTAACCTAATAATTAGGCAACCCTCTAAGTATGATAATGTCTAGGATAATAACTGGAACAGAATTTGTAATAATAAGCTTTTTCAAAGAGGAAGGTTTTACGTCTCATCTTAAAAGTAGAGATGGAGTCAGCCTCCCATACCTGGACAGGGAGCTGGTTCCACAGCAAGAGGTGCTGGTAGCTAAAACCCCTAGAGACTCTGGGGACCACAAGTAGACCAGCATTCTGAAAGTGGAGCAGTCCATCGGGATGATAAGGCATCATCAGCTCCTCCAGGTAGGACAGAGCATCTGAGGACCTTATAAGTCAGAAGAAGAACTGCTCTGGCTCCTCTGGTTTCATGGATAGATATAGCTGAGTGTCATCAGCAAACAATGAAAATCTATTCCATGCTGCTGAATAATGTTTCCTAAGGGAAGCATGTACAAGGTGAAAAGGATTGGTTAAAGTACAGAACCTTGTGGAACTCTATGTCTAACCCTACTGTTTGAAGAGGGTATGCCATGGACATGAGCACCATCCCGTGTGGGATGGACACCGTCTCTCCTAATCAGACCAGGTTTTCCCCAAAAACTGTTCCAATTGTCTACAAAGGACACCTGGTTTTCGGGGCACCACCGTGACAGCCAGCGATGAAGCGACGACATGCAACTAAACATTTCATCGCTGGACAGATTGGGGAGGGGACCCGAGAATGCTGCGGAGTCCAACAATGTTGGTCCTGATGGATGACCTGCTCCATGGCCTCCCTCAGCCAGATGGCCAAGGCCACGGAGAGGATCTTGTAGTCCGTGCAGAGTAGGGACACAGGGCTCCGGTTTTTGTTGTCCTGCAGGTTCCCCTTCTTCAGCAGGTGGGTGATGACAGCTCTCCTGCAGGACAGAGGCAGGGAACTGGTGGTGAGGCTTTTGTTGAAGACCTCCAGGATATATTGAGAAAGGATGTCCCAGAAGGCCCAATAGAACTCCACAGAGAGTCCGTCGATGCCCTGGGCCTTTTGGCCCTGCATTGTTTGTAGGGCCGCGTGCAGCTCCTGTGCCATCAGCGGGCGCTCCATCCGGTGGTTGGTCTTCTTGGAGAGAAGGAGTGGATCAGCTTCCTCTGCCCAGACTTCCTCTCCAGACTGAAGAAAAAACTCGAGGATGCATCCATCTCCGAGATGTCCTGGATTCTGGACCGGACCACGGCACCCTGTACTCTGGCACCCAGCAGGTTGGCGAAAGCCTTCTTTTTGGTCTTGAGGATTTCAACAGATCGTCGATTTCCTGTGGACTCGTTCAAATGCTGGAGCTCCACTATATTAGCCTCGAGATCTATTATAAATCCAGTGATGTGAACAGAGACATTCTGATCTGCGTCTTCCCCTAGTCCCACCACTGCTTTAGACAGCTAAACTCACCCTTCCTCCGTCTAAAACCAGCCTAAAAGCAACTAAGTATTTAAAGCCCACATCAGATGCTAAAACTGAATTAAAGTGCCAGTAGGTAAAACTCACAGGCACAATACTACATGATTTAAACACATTAAAATTGTGTTTAAAACAGTGAAAGCAAACTAAACAAGCTGAAGACACCCTATCATCTCTAATGTGGGACCATGTATACTGTCTGCAGCCTGTGTGAGTCCTTCTCCACACGTCCACCAGACCATGGGAGTAGATCAGCTGCCTCAGGACCTGCTGCGAGGACAGATGCGGCTCCGCATGGTTCCGATCTAAAACCTCGTCCTCAGTACAGTTAAACTCACCACCCAAGAATAAATAATCAATGGAACCACATCCTTGAAGTTTGTTGTTCAGTGTCTCTAAGAAGAGCGTCCTCTCTGCACCACTGCTGGGAGCATACACATTAATAAAAGCAGCACTGAACTGGTCAAACTGGGCCGTGATTAAAAGATGACATGATCAACAGTAAAAGATGTTGGGTTAAAACTCCGCCGTGTGGGGCTCCGCAGCAGCGGCCCCGGACTGTTCTCATGAGCCGATTTGGCTGCGCGCGGACAACACTTTAATTAAATGTCCTGCTTCACCATAGTCAAAACACTTTGTGTGCGCCGACAAGGCGAACAGAATATAATCAAAGTCCTCCACCCGGACTTTATAACAAACATTCAGATCCTCATTATGGTTGTTGAGGCTCATATAGAGCTGCCGGCGTTACGTGTTTCAATAGCGGAGATTTACATCCAGACTGACTTTCCTCATAGGAGAAACAATATTGCCATCTCTGGACAACTCCCGACACAGAAACTCGTCCATGATGAACAGGGCCACATTGGACAGGGTTATTTTGGTGGCTGGCAGGCTCAGAGGCAGCACCACCTCAAATCTTCCACCGACACTGATACCAACCTCCAGCAGCCGGTTTACCTGCTCCACCTTCTCCACCAACAAAACCACGGCCCCGTTCATCTGGCCCCTGACGTCCCCCACAGCCAGGGCCACCTCCTCCACGGTGTACAGAGACCTGGCCCCCACCTTATGAGAGAGGGGGGGGGGGAGAGAGAGAGGAGAGTGAGAGAGCTGAGAGAGAGGAGGGAGAGAAAAAGAGAGGGGGAGAGAGAAGGAGGGAGAGAAAGGAGAGGGGGAGCGAGTGCGGAGAGAAGGGGGGGAGAGAGGAGGGGCAGCTCTGTACCGGTGCATCTCGGGTGCTCATTCAAACTGACCAGCGCGTCTGTAGCAGCTCGCAGGAGTCCCCAGCATCCATAAGCAGCAGCAGCAGCAGCAGCGGAGCGCAGGAGTCGGTAGGTCCATCTCTCCTCTCCTCTCCTCTCCTCTCCTCTCCTCTCCTCTCCTCTCCTCTCCTCGCGTATTAGTGCAGAAACGTGGGGTTTTTCTGTAACCTTTGCGGAGCCGCACTCGTGTCTCCGCAGCTTCCGAGCCGGACCAGCGCGGATCGCTGGTCCGGCTCTTGTTTACCTCAGCCCGCTTGTGAACCCGCAGCGCTCCCGGTGAGAAGTCTCCTCCGGCCGTTTTGAGGTGGATGGGACTGGAGGCGCCGCGAGTCCAGAACCGACTTTGGCTGAGCAGTTAGCAGATATAGATGAGGCTTCGAACTCTGCTGGAAACGAACCGAGTCAGGCAGGACGGGAAAAGAAGAGAGGGGGGAGGTTTTAGAGGGGTATTCTCTTTTAACAGATTGTTAATTCACCTCATTTCACAGAGCGGCGGCTCTAAATCACACCAGACACGAGTGTAACACTCACATGCACTTTCATTTCCTCTGTGCGTCCATACGTAGCGGGAAAGGTGTGAAGAAGCTTCCAGCCGACGCTGCTCTGCTCCAATTAAAGACAGGGGAAAACTCGTCCAGACACGTTCTGGCTGCGAGAACTTGTTGGGTCCCGGGTCGAAACTTGAACCGTTCTCTCATATTTACACATTTTTCCTGAACGTTTCGATCAGTTCTGGCTCAAATGGCGTTTTCACGAACCTGGGAAAATCCGGATTAAACAAATTGTTTTTTTGGCAACTGACGTTATTCATGGGTGTGTGAGTGTGTATGCGAGTGTGCAAGTGTGTGTGTCTGTGTGTGCGTGCAAGTGTGTGTGCGTGCAAGTGTGTGTGCGTGTGTAGCTGTTAATGGGTATGAGTGTGTTTATCGGTGTGTGAGTGTGCGAGTGCGTGTGTATGTGTGCAAGAGTGTGCGCGCGAGAGTGTGTGTGCATGTGTGTTATTATCAGCCTACTTCTACATTGTTTTCCTTTGTGCTTCATTCCCTCCATCAGACCTCTGCAGACCTTCATCAGTATTTTCTGCCTGTTGGAACTCGTCCCTCTGCGTCCCTCTGTGTCCCCCGTGTCCCTTTGCGTCCCTCTGTGTCCCTCTGTGTCCCTCTGTGTCCCTCTGTGGCCCTCTGTGTCCCCCTGTGTCCCCCTGTTTCCCAGCCAAGCAGATGTGAGCAGAATCTCCAGATGTGTTCCTAAGAGCTGAGAGCAGAGTGATGATCAGTTTTCATTTGGCTCTTCTGCTCAGCTTCAGCTTCAGCTGGTCGCTCTCTCTTGTACACTTTTGTGGGTTCAGAACAAAACTGCTTCTTCTTTGCTGTGAGATTCAAAATTATTTACATAATTCATTAAAAAGGGTCATATGACTGCCTCTCCATGTCTTCTACGAGACATTCTATCATAATAACTCAATAGCGCAACCATGGTGACAACAACAATATATTATATGACAAATACTTTCAATTTGTTTGAATTTGTTTGAGGGAAAAGTCTTGTCTCATTTTCTCCCGCTTATCCGGGTCTGGGTCGCGGGGGCAGCAGCTTCAGGAGGGATGCCCAGACAGCCCTCTCCCTGGCCACTTCCATCAACTCCTCTGGGGGGACCCCCAGCCACTCCCAAGCCAGAGAGATGTAATCCCTCCACCTAGTCCTGGGCTTGAGGAAAAATGGCTGGGTGGATGGCTGGGTGGATGGATGGATGGATGGATGGATGGATGGATGGATGGATGGCTGGATGGATGGATGGATAGAGGATGGATAAAGGATGGGTGGATGGATGATTGATAGATGGATGGATGGATGGAGGGTTGGTTCCAGCACAGAGGTGATGCACCTGTCATCACTCGCTCGCGTACATACTGGCGTTATAGCCGTGGGCTGGTCTCTGTGATCCGCAGTGTCACTGGACCTCAGCCGGTAGGTAGGACTTTCATATAGGTGTGACTGTCTGCCTTTAACACAAAACTTCCTAAATACGGCCAGTTTAGGTCTCCAGCATTCCAGCATGTGCCTAGTGACTACTGGAACAGCCTGACCCCACCAGTCAACCAGACAAAGACCATCATGTCCTCTCTGACAGCTCATCTTTCAGGAGTTATTGAACCTAATCGGGCTTCATCACTGTGCTGATGTCTAAGTTGGACTACATACTACTACAGCTCAGGTCCAAACCATTCAAGAACAATAATTGTTTAATGTTTATGTTGTAATTTTAGTTCTATTTTATTCTATATTTATGTATATATGCTTATAATGCTTATAATATGTATATATTATATTATGTTATATTATATATATATATGCTTATAATATATGATGTATATATGCTTATACCATTCTAATCTTATTTGTATTTATTTATTCTATTTCTATTTGTAAATACAATTTCCTACACTTCAGTTATATTAATCCATGTTTAGGCTGCTACTACAATTCAATTTCCCTACGGGGATGAATAAAGTACATCTTGAATCTTGAATAATACATAATAATACTAAATAACTACATAATAATAACTAAAGTCATCGTCTTCCTCGACAAACCAGTTTGTTCCCGACGCTCTTGACAGCAACGTTCCCTCACTGCTGCTGCACTTCTGGATCCTTCTAATTCTGTTATTATTGTTGTTACAAGACAACAATTTCTGTTAAGGTTTTCATTCATAACAGCAATAATAAGAATAAATAAATATGATAATAAATAGTAAGTATTTATTAGTGATTTACATGCATCCATGTAATTGTTGGGATCCCAGTGGAAATGTAACATCTATTCATAATAATATTAAAATAATGATCCAAAATAATGTTGATCATTAGTGTGTTATGTTAATATTTTGATATTATTAGCAGTAGAATTAGTAGTAGTATCGTTTGTATTAGTAGAATTATTATTTGTATTATTATTAATAATGATGATAATAATAGTGTTATAACACTGTTTTGACTATTATTGAAAATATATAGTGTAATAATGAATTTTTGCTATTATGAAATTGTATATTACACAACTATCTTTAACTATTATTATCGAATAAGTACTAAGCTATTATTGTAGTTACTGTGGTTGTTGTAATTACTACTTTTGTAGTTGTTATTACTGCCGTTATTATTACATTTGGTCTCACCGCCAGCTCACATTTACATCCCCTCTTCTTTTTCTCTTTGATTCCATCTGAAGTGGACCTTTTCTCCTTGCAGCTGTAACAGTGTAATTACAGAAGCAGTTGCTTAATAAAGCTGGTGGGAGAATTGCTTGTTTGAGCTCTGTCTTCACGCTGAGCTTCAGCACCGTTGGAGAGTTGATATGAAGTGTGACCGCTGCCAGTTTCCTTAATTAAGATTCCAGCTTTAGAAACATTCCGACCACCTCCTCAATGATTCGGTAGTCTTATAACATCATTCTTACATTTTTTCCCCTTCTTGAAAAGCCTAAAAAGATTGAATTTAGTAAGTAATAAAGCGTTGTTTATGTGCCAATAAAATGTGCGCCTCAGGCAGACTGGGGAGGCGGGAGTATCCAAGTGTGCCCATTTCATTTTTTTTTAGCAATTCTCCAAAGAACGGAAACAAGGACATTCTTGAGGAAGCTTGTTGTTCTGTCAAGTGTTCTGAGACAAAGTTACTTTTAGTTTTGGAAAGTTTGTTTCAGGGTTGGAGAGCCTAAACTGCTCCTCGCTGTTGTTCCTCGCAGGTGTAGAGCAGCAGAGGAGGAGAGAGGAGGTGATGTTCTCGCCTCCACTTGGTGTGACTGTGAGCTCAGTCAGAGTTTGAGTCCGTCTGGTCGCCATCCTCAGACTGGGACCGTCTCCACCAACTGTTGTCAAGCCCAAAGCAGCTCTTCTCTCCCACCATGGCCTTCACTCTGTCAGAAATCATGGCGGCGAGACGTCAGCAGTCGCAGGCCCAGCCCAGCGCCCAGCGCGGCTCCAGGACGGCGGTGGAGGTGGATGAGTACAGCACCAACCCCACACAGGCCTTCACCTTCTACAACATCAACCAGGGACGCTTCCAGCCGCCACACGTCCACATGTAAGTAGATCCCTGCTGATTGGACTTCCCGAAATAGCGGCATTGTTCAGGTTCTGCTCGTGTGATGAAGAGCACCAAGGTCTTCACACATCTGCCGCCTCAAACCTTCCATCTGTCCTCCCGAAAGGTGGAACGGCTGCGTTATTTAGAGAGAGAATAAAAATAACCAGGAATTCCTTTGACAACACAAAAGGGACAAATATTAAAATAGTATTTTTCTAAATCAAATGTATGTTTAGACTTTAGTCCCAATAAGATTCAAGCGTTGGAAATATTTACAGAGATGAACTGATGTATCTTTGCAAAATCAGCGTCTCCACATTCTTTCACTGAATAGCCTCGGTTTTTAGATTAAATGGGCTCTTAAACTGGACTGGGAGGGACACCAACCAGAACCAGAACCAGAGACACCCTCAGTGACAGAGGCTGCAGGACCAAAGCTGGACAGGACAGGGCAGGACAGGACAGGACATGTTCAGTCCTACATGAGGGTAGGTTCCACCCTCCCCCCTCTGAAGAGGAGGAGGAGGAAACCGCAGAAGTGGGTGTTTTTACCTGGAGGAGAGCTCACTAAAGTGGGCCATGGTTATTCACCAGCTCCCCTCGTCCCCCCGGAGACCCGGTGGCTCTGCATGGGAATCCCACAGGGCGCTGCTCTTCTTCTCTTCTTTCCCACCGTCCTCTGCTTCTGTCTGAGGCTGGATGCAAACCGTCCTACCTGGACCACGGAGACGTCCCCTCTGCATTGTTTAGAACAGTTGTACTGACCCTTTTCTCTCATCTGATATCCTGAACTTTCTCATGTGCTGATCTTCAGGGTGGACCCGATGCCCCACGACACCCCCAAACCGCCCGGCTACACCCGCTTTGTGTGCGTCTCAGACACTCATTCCCGCACCGACTCCATCCAGATGCCATATGGCGACGTCTTCATCCACGCCGGAGACTTCACGGAGCTGGGTCTGCCCTCTGAGGTCAAGAAGTTCAACGACTGGCTAGGTCAGAACCTCTTTGGGAGGGTTTGGAGCCTGGTTTAGATGATCTGTTATGTTTGATAAGAAGAGTGGAAACACTCAGAGATACAAACGGGTCAGAACGGTGCTCTGCTCTCGGTTCTGTCCAAGCTGGTCCAAATGATGATTTCACTTCAGTTTAAAGGGCACTTGTGGATGTTTAAGATTAAACACTGATTTCAAATCAAAGCAGGAGAATTAAAGTCTCCTTGGTGAGTTCAAGGGCACCCAAAGTTGCTGTTTGTGCCTGCTGCAGCACCGCCTGGTTCAGGCTCAGACTCGGGTTCAGGTTCAAGTTCAGGCTCAAGTTCAGGTTCAGATTCAGGTTCAGGCTTTTCAACAATGCTGACAAGGTCTTGGTATACCTCTGACTCTGATGAAGGGGAGCTAGGGAGAGTCCCCCAACACCCACACACACACAGACACACACTCTCTGACTAGGCTGCATCAAGCGCTCGCTGTAAATCTGCTGGTCTGCACTCCAGCAGCGAGGGAGTCGACAGAGGAGACGGGACATCCAGGAAAGAGCCAAATGCCTGCTGCTGCCTCTGAAATCGGTCTGTTGCACCCCCTCTCTCTCCGCCTCCATCCCTCCTGTATAAATATTTATAATCTGCATCTTCACATTCTCTTCCGTCTTTCCTGTCTGCCTCATGGTGCAGACAAATGGACTCCTGCTGGAGACTGTGTGCAGAAGAGATTTACAGGGAGATCAAAATTCATTTCCTAACTCTGCTGCATCCTCCTTTTGTCTGCTGAAACATCTGTCTTCTTCCCCTGTCCTTTTGGATGGGGGCCTTCCAACAGTGTCCACCTCCAGAAGAGATTCAATTGCCTTAGATTGTAGCTGCCTCCATGGTGGACCTCTCACTTCTCCAGACTCAGTAACTCAAATGAGAGGAATGTTTCTGCCACCGTTTCCTTTGTTCAAGCCAAGGCTGTCCACCTTTCATCACGATTTTTGTGGTTCACATCCAGAATCTTAATGTCTACCCTCAAATAAATGCTTCCTCTCTCCTGTCATTCCTCTGTCTCCATGTTCACCCTCTCCCCATCCCTCTCCATCTCTCTCTCTGTCAATGGCAGCATTCCGAGTTTTATCTGCGCTCTTATTTTTAGCAGGAAGTCAGACGGCCCTCGGGGGCCCACTGGCAGCTGCTCAAGGCTTTGTTGAATGCTGCAGGGGGAGGAGTGGGGGAGAAAAAAAGGCGATAAAGCAAGAAGGGGAGTTGCAAAAGGAGGAAGTGCAACTGGGGATGACAAGAGGAGTGGAGCGAGAGTTTGTCTTACCTCAGAGAACTGGTCCCAGTTCACTGGTGAGGACTGGTGAGAACTGGTCCTCACCACTTTCATTTGTAGCTCAAAGGTTCCCGCTGGGTTTAGGGTTCAGGTTAGAACTGATGTGGTTCTGAGGTTTGGGTTGGTGGTTAACCACAGCTACAGGACACCGCAGACAGAGAAACACTCAGCCTAGTGACAGGAAAAACTAGGTGTCAACTTCCACTCAAGCAATGGAAATGCTAGAATAAATGTTTTTATGAGGACTCATCATGACCTAAACCCAGTTCTAACCTCAACCTTAAACCTTAACAGAAGGTTTTAAGCCTCAAATCATTATTGGAAGTTGAGGATCAACTAAAGATGCCCCACTGTGCCAGTAGACAGAGGGTGGGAGGGTGGGAAGGTAGGAGGGTGAGAAGCAACCCTCCATCTAAAGTGCAGCATTGCTTCACTGCAATTGTGTCCAATCATGCTGAACTTTGATCAGCAGGCATCAGCATCCACACACACGCACGTGCGCAGGCTGAATCAGTGCTGCTGCGCGTGTTTGTGTGCATGGATGCTGCCGGCATGAGTGGCATCTTTTTTCATGCCGTCTGATGGCGTGAGCGGCAGGTGGGAGCCAGGTGCCGGGAATGCCGTGTTGAAATATGGATCTGGTGGTGCTGAGCAGCTGAGGAGGGGTCAGGACAGGACACGCGCTATTGCTTAAAGGCTTCATTGTGGGACTGGGATTCTGACATAGCATAGAGAGGAACAAGGACAGGAGAAGGAGGGGGACAGGTGTAGAATTCTCCTCCAACAAGCACTTCCCCTGCCTTTGCTCTGATTCCTAAAATGGTGGGAATGATTTCCAGCCTGAGAAAGGATGAAATATTCAGGAGATGCATGGCCTCCCTGATGAGGTGAGTTAAGGTAAACCCTCTTACATCTCTGACTGGTGGCTCTCTCCACCCTTCAGTCATTAAATTCCCTTTACTCACATCTGATTAGTTGGTCATCTAGGTAATCAGATTACTTGTTGTTCCTCTTGTCCTTTTGTTGAAACGTGGTGGCGTTCCCAGCAGCGGAGCAGCAGGGTCTTCTCCGGGTCGTTAGCTTCTGCGTGGCTCCTCTTTATTTAGCACCAGCTCGGCTCCCCTTTAGCTTTAATAATAGATGAGGGATGAGCATGATGCCACTGTAGGGTGGGAAGTGGGGTTTCTCCCCGCCCTGCAGTGGTGTAAGTGTCTCTGCGTCCCTGCAGCCGGTTCCAACGTGACCACCTCTGTCCTGCCTGCTTGAGCCCCTCCAGCTCTGCTCTTCACCTCCCGGTTCCTTTGGATCTACCTCCAGCGTGCTTCCTTTAGCACGGTAACAGCGAAGACATTAAACTTTCATGACTGCTCTGCCTTTTTCTGGCACGCACGTCTCTCCTCCTTCCCTGTTTTCGCTCCTTCAGTCATCCTTTCCCTTATGTTCTTTCCCTTCTCACGTCCTCCTGATAGCTAAAACACATAAAAACCTGAATAATAATGCCAATTCCGACTTGCAGTTCTGGCAGCATCCCTTCACTACCTCCTCCTGGTTTTGCTCCTCTTACTGTCATATAATTTGCTGGCGTAATGAGGACGTGGTGTTTTAACTGAACACTCTTCCTTCTCTTGGGGTCAGGTTGGTGCGTCGAGGGAAGCGGAACGTAGGTACGGAGAGTCGTTTTCTTCAGAATTTTCCCGTCTTTATTGGGCCTGATGGGTTCCGGGTCAGACCCGGGTCAGTGTCGGTATTTTGTGTGAACCCGTTTCTTCAGAAGCATCTTCAAAAGAGCAACGGCCTGTTGGTGATGGGGGTGCAGATTGCTCCTATTTTGCACCGTGGTGCACGCCAAATATTTGTCTTGTCCACGGGTCCACTACAACAAGCTGCAGCAGGTCCTGTCCCTCTGAAGGATTCTGCTCCCTTTCTTGTTCCTGTGAGGTCCATATTGTATCAGGAATTGTTGAGATGCTCTTGAGAGGTTTGAGATGATACAATGACTTCATGCAGGAGCGTTTTTAGCTATCCTGAGTTAGCATGAGTACATCACCGTCCCATTGAGATGGGACGACCCCCAAGGCCAGGATCTTAGAGGGGCCAGTTGATGATTGTTATGTACAATCAATGATTGGGAATGATTCCTGCTGGACTCGTTTGCAGCAATGTGGCATTTGTGCTGAGGTAAGCTTAGACAGCGAGGATCACTGCTCTATCCAAATCTGGCTTCCCAGGGAGATCCCCCTCTCTCTCGTTGCCTCTCTTGTTCTGCTCGTCTGACCTGGTTAATAAACTCATGAGACGAGAGTTAACATGCAACTTAGGATACAGCTTGGCTTCTGATGGGTCCTAACAAGAGCCGGTGAGCCACCAGGACCCCCATCCTTGAGCTGGCTTGCCTAGGTCTTGAAGCTTGTGATGAGGCTACGTCTGGCTTCTGGGGCTCTTCACATGGTTAGCAAGTGCACTAACATGCGTGATGAGCACAACCCTCTTCTGCCTGTAGGCTAATTAATGTAAACTACACGCAGAGGGTGTAAAATGGCCCCCTGTGATTTGACCAGATGTACTGTTCCCCTCAGAACTAGAATCCTTCCTATTTAAAGGGGATGTTTTGATTCTTTGATTTGAATAATTTAAAGATGGGCCATTTGGCCCAGGCCCCCAAGCCCCATTAGGCCTCTCCAGGCCTGTTAGGCCCCCCAAGGCCCACAGTGAGGAAATAAGCCGTCCAAATAGAGCCATGTGGCAACCTTTGGTCTTGACCATTAGTAACTGTTGAAGGGTTTAAACTCCAGAGCAGTAAAACCTGCCCAGGAGCCGACGAGGAGCTGAGATCTGGATTTGAGTGACGGCTCCTGAAAAATCTCCAAATTGACATTGCACAGACCAGACAGCACATTCGGATCGACGTCCTTGTCCTGTCCTGAGGACGTCACAGTGGCTTTGCCGTGCGTCCAGGACGTGAGTTACACGGCAGGTGCAGGACAGATGGCGGCTCTCCAGTCCTTGACTTGATCAGTATTCATCAGAAGCCCACGAGGCGTCTTTTGCAAACTTGCAGCTTAATCTTCAACCACTTTATCCTGAAGGCAACGTCGTCACACGGAATGTGGAAGTGAAGCAGACAGGATGAAAGAGACAGAGATGGAGTGTAGGAGGGAGAAAGAGAAAAGAGACCACCTACGAGGATGCTTGATGATGTGCAGTGTGTGTGTGTGTGTGTGTGTGTGTGTGTGTGTGCGTGCAATGAATTATGCTCAGCGAGGACATTGTTCAGTGTGAGGAGGTGCTGCTACACTCCGATAGAGCGACCGTTCTGGAAGCGTGGCTCAGTAGGTGGTGTTTGTGTACACCGTCTCATAATTGCAGACTCTCTTTGTTTTGCGTCCGCGTCTCTGATTGTGTGTTGGTGTGCGCGACAACATGCAGCCTCGCGTGGGCGGTGAGTTAAATGGAACGAGTATTAAGTTTAAGCTGAGGGGAGAAGGCGGAAGTGCTTCTTCTCTTCCATCATCCATCTGTACTTTATGTTTATCTCCATCCTGCATCTTTTTCTCCCTTTCTGATGACATCTTACCTATTTACACACACACACAGACACAAACACACATACGCTCTGATGGAATTAGGGCTGAGCCGACCGAGTCTTTAGCGTGTCTGTCTTTGAACGCCAGTGTTTGAAGCTTGTCTCTGAATGACTGTATTTTAGCTGTAGCGTGCCCCGATCAGGGCTGGCGAACGCAGCCCTGTTTGGCTCTAATCTCTCTCTTTTATATGTAAAAAATAAGACATGCATAAGCTGCAGGCTTTATGGATACAAACAAGCAGATTGTGCAGCCGCGGCTGGAATAAACCCTGAAATTGAATTTCGACTGAAACAAAGAAATGGTTACACTTCTCCACAACGGTGATGTTGTCAGGCTCTAGAAATACCAGCATTTGGGATCTATCCAGGAAGGTGGATCCCTTTGAGCCCTCCCAGTGAAACGCAAAGTTCACAGGTGAACTCTGACCCCAAACAGAAGCTAAGGAGCACCCAGCCTCCGAGGACCCTCGTCCCCACAGTGCCTGGGTGTTAATGTGGGACCTGGACAAACACAGGTGGTGGGGGGAACTGTTCTAGCTGCTGTCCTGTGCATAGAAACGAGCAGAACAATGAGTCCAGGCACAGAGTAAGGGTCATGGACTCAGAGGAGACCTGGACGTCCCCTCAGAGCTTGATGCTGGGTCCATCAGAAACAGGCTGACGTTTCGCCCAAGTGTGCGTTCAAGAACACTTTTATGAAGAACATCCCCTCCTTGGGTACAGAGACATTCTCACACATTCTAAAACTACTAAAAATAAAGGTATCAATGATTCTAATTATTTTTAAAAACAGAAATGTCTTAATGTAATTAAACATCGACCATTGATTTAATGATTAATGCTGGGGATTTCATTTAAGCACAAACTTTTGGCTTTAGCGTTCGTATGCACACACACACACACAGGCACACACATACAGTATGTGCACACACTCTCAGTCATACACTCACAGCATACTAAGTTATTTGGCAGAAGATTTTGGCCAATTATTTGGTTTGAATGCATAAACATACACACACCCATCAAATTTACCATTGTGCTGGCAGGCAGTGCATTTCCTCTCCTCTCCTCTCCTCAGCCCATGCACACACATACACACACACACACACACACACACACACACACACATACACATACACATGCAGTAGATAGTAATCCCCCGATCATACCAGAGCTCTGGGTAGATGTACATTTTTCTCCTCAAAGCTCAGACCACCCAGCAGCATGTGAACAATGATGGCAGATTCTGGTGTGGGTGTGTGTGTGCGTGTGTGTGTGGGGGGGGGGGGGGGGCATGCATACAGATAATGTAGCATGTGATGTGCAGACACACAACCATCACATTTTGCATGGAGCTGTGAAAGATGGTTGATTCACTGAGCAGCTCCACACTTGGTCGGGATGGTTCTAACCACATGGCTCAGGAGCGAAGACCAGAGTAGATGGAGAGTGTCTATAGTGTGTGTACCCTGGGTGTGTTCCCTGTGTGTTTACCCTGTGTGTTTACCCTGTGTGTGTACCATGGGTGTGTACCCTGGGTGTGTACCCTGTGTACAGTAGGACAAGAGCTGTGAAATGTCCTGACTCTCAGCTCAAGATGCCAATTATTTTCCAGTTTCACTCGAAATAACAACTAGTTCTTGCTTACAAAGCTTTTTAAATTCAACAAATTCAGGACAGAAAACCGATCCCAGTATGCTGTCTCTCTCAGACATACACACACACACAGCCCATAGGCTCCTCATTCTACACTCTGTGCTCTTCATTCTTGTCCTTTGTCTCCACAGTAACACAAATGTAAATGTCTTGTGAGATGAGGGCTGACTTCAGCCCTACACATTACCACAATTCCTTTTGGGACACATGACTAAATAGTGTGCAGTGATCCTTGCTTAACACTGACCCCACCCCCTCATCCTCCCTAGTTAGTGTGCTATGTAGCGAATAGATTTATTTCAAATCTTTTTATTGATACCCAGACTCATCTGATCTTGCTCCATCAATCAGCAGCCACGGTTCCTCTGAGCAGTTCTTCTGTCTGGAAATGACCTTCATGGTCATACTCTCCTGCATCCTCACCACCACATTCGGCATCAGAAGTTTGTGAAAGAACATACAGACAAGCCACTGGGCTTGTCTGTATGAGAAAGAAGTCCTGCTAGGAGCAAAAGGGCTCAGGATCTGGTCAGAAGAACATCTGACCAGCTGTTAGTCATGGGGTTAATCCACCAGACTTTGGGGTTGTGGCTGCTATAAAAGAGGTTTTACAAGCTCTGATCCTTCTGAGTGGAGGCAGCAGAGGAGGTCTAGGTCAAACCGATACAGATCTCAGACTGATTACAGATTACAGAATTCACAATTGTGGATAACACCTGGGTTCCTACTGGAACACTAATAGACACCTCAGGGATGGGTTCATGTCCCTGAACTTCTGCACACAGGAGTGGAAACAAAGCATAGGAAAGTTCACAGTATTATGGGGATGTGGGTACAACTAATGCAGAGCATCTGTGGCAGGAAGGACCAGGAACTGGTTGTCAAGGTGGACAGGGTGGGAGCACATGGAGCCATGCAAGATCTCCTCGTGGTCACTCTGCAGGGTTCTCACCACCACTACTGGAGGGACGGGTTAGGATACTGGAACTCTTTGCTTCTGCTTCACTTCACCCAACGTTGCCAAAGTCATATGCTGACTGAAACCGTGTCCAGGAAGCAGCAGCGCAGGAGGACACTCAAGGTTGGATCAAGACCGGGTCCCTGCTGACCTTCACTTACAAATAAGGATTTACTGATTAAGCCTTTGTCCCTCGTGGCCATTATGGATGTTGAAATATCCAGAAGAACAACACTTTCTTGAAGCAACTGGATCCAGGCTGAGTATCTGATGATCTTAGTGATCCCTTTTGGAACCCCGTGCAATAGTTCTGATTATGGTGTTGAAAATTTTAAAGATGTAAATATGATAATGATTTAACACAGTAGACCTAATCTGACAAAATCCCCTTCTAGGATTTTAATTCTTATTTCACTGGAAATGTTCTAGGTCTGAGTTAAGCCTTTCCGGTCGGTAGAAGGTCTACCCTACAGGTGTCTAAATAGTCTCGTTTCTACCTGGGACTTTCCTGTCTCGGGTTGGCTGCTGACACGGTTCAGTCACTATGGGCTTCAGACCTCCTTTGTTGCTGTAGACCTGCAGATGGTGCAGCTGAGTCCAGCACATTGTGTGTTTGTATGTGACGTTCCTCTTGTGTGTGATTTTGCATGCAGGTGCGCCTGCAGTCACTGTTCACGAAAAGGAGTAATTAAAGTGAGCTTTAGAAGCGGCTGACAGCCAGGCGACAGCCCTGTCACAACAGCCAATCACAGTCCACCAACGAGAAGAGACAAACAGAGGGGGGACAGAAGGAGAGAGGGAGGGAACTAGTTGAGGAACCCAAAAATCCTTGAAGGAAGAATAATAAGATAAGAGCAGCTGTCACAAAATGCACATCGCTGCAGTTTGGACCAGGGCCGCTGTCTCTCCCAAACCCCATTTATCTGTCGGGAAGGGGGGGCTTGTGTTGAGCTGTCAAACAGATGTTAAAAGAGCTCCATCAATGGGGGCAGCACCTTCCAACTCATGCTTACACACACAGAAGACTGCTGCTGACCTATGTAGACCCAAGGAAGGGGGTTAAAGGAACCCTTCTGCCTCATTTCCTTCCTATTTAAGCGATTTAACTAATCCACAGATTCCAGCCTAGTTAAACTTGACCTTTATTATTCACAGGAATGGATTAACCGTCATCTGTTCTCCACCGGCTTCACAGAGGGTTTGGACAATATTTTCAGATGTGAAATAGTGATGATTTTATGGGGGGACCGCTCCGCGGTTATGAGGGGAGCCCCGGGTTTTCCTGGAAAAGACGTCTCGTACTTAATGATCCGGCTCATTTAGCTGGGTTGACGTTTACTTTTGATTCAAGATTCAAGATGTACTTTATTCGTCCCCGTAGGGAAATTGAATTGTAGTAGCAGCCTAACGTGGATTAATATAACTGTCTAGGTTTTGTATTTACAAAGTATAGAAACAGAATAAATAAATACAAATAAGATTAGAACGTTATAAGCATATATACCGCATATATTATAAGCATATATATATATATACATAATATAATATATACATATTATAAGCATTTTAAGCATATATACATAAATATAGAATAAAATAACAACATAAACATTAAACAATTATTGTTGTTGAGTGGGTTTGGATGAATTATAGAGTTTAATGGCGGACGGCAGGAAGGACTTCCTGTACCGTTCCTTAGAGCAGCGAGGCTGCAGGAGTCTGTTGCTGACGCTGCTTCTCAGTTTGTCCACTGTGTTATGGAGGGGGTGGGAGGGATTGTCCATGATTGTCCGCAATTTCAACACCATCCTGTCCCTCACCACCTCGTCCAGGTTTGCAAGATTTCAGCCAACAGATCCTGCCTTTTTAATGAGTTTGTTGAGTCTGTTGGCATCCTTTGCTTTAATGCCTGCACCCCAGCACACTACAGCAAAGAAGGTGGCGCTAGCCATGACAGACTGATAGAACATGTGGAGCATCCTGCTGCAAACAGTGAAGGACCTGAGTGTTTGCAGCAGGTGAGTGTTTGATAGCTGAGTGTTTGATAGAGTGTTTGATAGCTTTGACTGAATTAATAAGGAACCTTTCATCACTCCTTCTATCACTTCTGGATCATTCCTCTGAACTTTCTGACCCATCACCCTACAAACCAGGAGAGCATTTTGTAAGTTTCTGGGTGCTCCAGGAGCTGTGTTGGTCTTCCTGAAGACAACTTTGCGTTTTGAAACAGGACAAGTGCAGAGCAGCATCGATCCCGCCGGGCAATAGTAGCCAATTAAAACCATTGAGACAGAAGTAAACTGGGTGGGAATGTGAGGGGTGAATGTGTGATGAGTGGAGGACGACAACAGACGCAGAATGTTTAATATTCTGCCTGTTCGCTTCAGACCGGCTGCTCTCTCCTCATCATTTCACCAGATAAAGATCCCTGATGGAGGCGTTGAGCTGGGCCTCCAGAAACAGACGGCAGCGATGAGCTGGGCTGGGACCTTGACTGATGGAGGGAAACTCAGACAGACGTAGAGCTTTGCTGGAGAGGGGGGGAAGCCTAGTCTCATGTGGATGCCATACTGTCTCAGTTTGGTGCTGCCTTCCTCTCCGTCACCCCTCAACCAGCTTCTCCTCATCGGCAAAGCTGATTCTAAATTCTAACACAAACATCTTTGATGTTTGAGCCTTACAAGGTTGTGCACGGACTCAGATGTGCTTGAACACGTGCATGTGACATGTACGTGAGTGGTGATCTGGGTTCATGTGGTCCCAGTTCTTCTCTTTCCCTTCAGCTTTCATCACACCCCGTTCTCCACCTTTGCCAGGCACCCTTCCCTACGACATCAAGATTGTCATCGCCGGGAACCACGAGCTAACCTTTGATCAGGAGTTCATGGCCGACCTGATCAAGCAGGACTTCTACTACTTCCCCTCAGCCTCCAAACTCAAGCCAGAGAACTATGAGAATGTCCAGTCGCTGCTCACCAACTGCATCTACCTGCAGGACTCTGAGGTGACAGTTCGGGGTTTCAGGATCTACGGCTCCCCCTGGTGAGTGCTGAATGTGTGAACTGTCTCAGTAGTTTGCTCTGCGTGCCCCCCCTCCCACTGATGCTTTATTACAGTCTGACATGGGACAGCTGGGCTCTGGCGGATGTGCACCTTAGTAAACATAGGCCCGGTTCATCGGGCATCATCATCCCTTACGTGCATGAGTGCACACATGCAGGTGATCCGTGTGTGTTTGTGGTCGTCTGAGCTCATACCTATAGAGGGTCCGAGACCAGCTGAACGTAATGTTACATGAAACTAGGACGCTGTCCTGCTGATTGCTGTGTGTGTGTGCGTGTGTGTGCAGAGGGGCTCCATGGAACATGTTCTTTCTCTCCCAGTTTGTATTGTCTCTTCTACATTCTTAACTGAACTTGCGTTGACCACAACAGCCTTAGCTTCAGATTCCAGCGCCAGCGTTTTACGTGCACAGCCTCTCCGCCTGTCGGAGGCTCCCGCTGTGCAGCTGCACAGCCACTCCACATCATCCAGCATTTACAACACTGCAGTTGTTGCTTTGCATTAACAGGAAGAACCCACCTTTGCTTTGCTCGGCTGTAGTACAGGCGGATCTCGAGACACCATGAGTGAGGAGGTACAAGTGAAGGGAGGACAAGGTCAACACAAGTGATGTCACATGACCATCAGGTGTGCAGGAGGGTCCAGAAAATGTTGGTGGGTGAGGCAGAATCTCTCGGCCCTGGTGAGGAGAAACCTCCTGGTTTGGCTGGTCTCATCTAGAACCTGGAGGTGGACCCCTCTCACCGCCGAGCTCTGGTCTCAGACTCAGCTCGGGGGTCTTCGGGGCCTTCCTGCCAGGTCACGTGTGAAACATCTCTGTTCGCAGCCCGTGGTCTCAGCACGTGGCTGAACTCGGGAGGACAGAGACGCAATAGCGCAGCAAGCTAAAGCGCGTCCCTGGTTGGATTGAAAATGCTTCTGATGATGGTGGAGACGTGCACAAGGACGGGAGAAGGTTGCCGTGTTTACTGGGGGGGCTCCACCGGGAAAAATATGCCAGGAAGCATTTTTCCCTTTAAATGGGAGAAACAGAAAAGCATCAATCTGGCCGCTCTGTAGAATAATTAAAGACGCAGATGCAAAAGACTCCTTAATTAGATTTTTTAATTATTGAGGATTCACTTCTTCTATAGTGGCCCAATTAAGAAAGCTCATCAAACAGTACAGAGATGAAGAGAAGCCTCCGCCGCCTCCTCCTCCTCTCTGCACAATCTTCCTCCATCTCCTCTTCCTCACCTCTCCCGTTTGAGAGAAACCACTTACCTGCAGGTCCCTTCATCTTTGTCCTGACTGCAGGTTCGGCAGACAAGCGGCCGCTGAATGAAGGTGGCTGGTTTTGAGGCTCTTCGCTGCTCCTCTTAATGAGCCTGATGATGGTGGAGATGCTCTGAGGCTGCTGTCACCTTCTGGGTCCTTGGTTAGCCAGACAGGACAAGCTTCAGTCCTCACAGCTCTCCCTTTCACAGCTGCTGCTGCGTGGGGGTCACCTGGTTTTGGACCTGGTTCTGAACTGGGTTGGACTGGCTTAGATAGAAGAACATGTGAACAGCCCCAATTGAACAATAACACTGGATTTGACCTTCTGTCTGTCCGTGTGTCTGTTGTCTTCAGGTCTTTAGTCACAGAAAAATGAACGGCAGCCGGTTACCCTGGCAGCCTGCTGACGTTGAGTGGAACTAATTCCAGCTGTGCAGGATCCCGTCTGCCTGGTGGCGGTGGTGCCGGCAGCGGTACCACAGCGCTGCTCTTTAGCTGTCAACCTCCACCAGCTGGGACTTGGTGCTTTTCTGGGCCTTCTCACCAGAGCCCACACTAAATTAACATCTGATTCACTGGGAGACTCTGACACCCCCCCGAGCCCTGTCCTCTCTCTCTACCTCCTCATTCCTCCATCTCCCACCTCCATCCCTGGAGTCTTCACACTCCCACAGGAGCCAGAGAAAGTAGCCTACATACACTGAGCATTAATAAACAGCTACTTAAGGGGGTTGGTGGAGGAAAGAAGGAGACAGAGTTGTCCTACTTTAACACTTGTCACCGTCCCACCCTCACTAAGCCCCCTCCGTTCCTTTCTTGTGGCCCTCCTACTCGTCTTCACGTTTAGTAACTGCTGCCAGTCTTCAGGCCACAGCTGAATAAACATGGAAGCTGCAGAAAGAGAAGAGGGGACGTCTCTCTGGAGGGACTGCTCTGCTCTTAAATTACCTGTTAACTGGCCTCTAGGGGCGGAGCCTGTGAGTGTGCGCGTGTTTGTGGGTGTGTGTGTGTGTGTGTGCCTCAGGCATGTGCCATTGTTTAGAATAGAAGTGATTCTCTCCATATGGTCCTTCTTTCTTCAGTCTCCCTCCATCTTCTGCACTCATCTCATTCTTCTACATCCTGGTAGTTGATCATCCGTCCATCTGTCCATCCGTCCATCCATTTAGCATTTCCCTTACTCCCTCTTCGGTGACACATTTGAACAGGAGGTCCCTTTAGCCTGGAGTAGGTCCATATCCAGTAGGTCCAAGGTGCTGCTGCTGCTGCTGTTGCTGTCTTTGTTGTTGTTGTTGACAACAGTTTTGGTGGGTACATGCGTGTGCACTTGGTTTACAAAGGTTGAGTTCTGCTCCCTGGGACCAGAGCAGCGTCACTTGTCCCTGGAGGACACTTCACACTGCAGTCTGGCCCTTCTGCTGTGCTGGCACCAGGAGGAAGCTTCGACCCAGGCCCCGCCCCCCTCTCTCTTTTAGATACAGGAAACTGAGTCAACCGCTCACCCTCTCACCCTCTCATGAAACTGAATAATCACCACTGTTGCTGAAGATAGGAGAGGGGGAGAGGAGGGACACTCCCCTTCTCTCTTCCATTGTCTTCCCCCTCCACCCGTCTCCTTCTCTCCACCACAGAACTTTGAAATAATTTGTGTCTCGTGGGTTTTTTTTTTTTTTTACACATTCTAATTTCCAACTAAATGGGACATCTGTTTGAGAAAGGGAAGATTTGCCATGGTTACCAAGGCAACTATCACTCTGAAAGGAAATGGGGTGGGAGGATGGGGGGTTGCTTGAAAAAAGGAAAACGTCTAACGGCGTTTATGGGCAGAATCATACTCTGGGAGAGTTATCTGTGCAAGACAAACAGTGGTGTACCTGCTGTCCTCCTCTTCCTGTCTCATGTCCACCTTCTCCTCCGCCTCCATAACATAACTGTGATGGTAGACATTCAGTCACAGGCAGGACAGATATGGGTGGATTCTTCAGTCATCTTCTCATCCTCCTGCAGCACCATCACACCTGTAAAGTCCCTCTTAGATTACAGAACCCCCCCCCAGAAGTCAGTAATGGGTGATTATTGAGCGCAGGAGGAAACGGATGTGCTTCTGCCCAGCCTGGATGAATTTAACTTGAGCGCTCTTCACTGTGGCTGCCAGGAGTCATATTGATGGAGGAACAGAGAAGGACTTGGGAAATGTCACGTCCTGAAGTCCAGATATGAAGAGACAAGACCAGGAAGGAGTCCCTCTGCTTCCAGTGACATTTCATTTAGTTGGGCGGCAGAAAGTTACAGGAGTGGAAACAGGCGACAGGAAGCAGTTTGCTGGAGAAGACGAGCACCAAGAATAGTTGAACACATCCTCATCAGTGTTCATGGAGAAACAGGAATCTGCAGCACAGCATCACAGTAGCAGCACAGCAGCTCTAGCAGCATAATAGTAGCAGAACAGTAGCAGCACCAGCAGCACCACAGTAACCCACATAATAGCAGCAGCACAGTTGAGGCATAATAGCACGAGCAGCAGAACAGCACTGGAGCAGCAGCAGCAGTGGTAGCAGCAACAGAGCAGCAGTAGCAATCAATCAATCAACCAATCAATCAATCAATCTTTATTTATATAGCATCTGTTACAATCAGAACTGTTTCTAGCCACTTTACAGAATTCCAGGGCCTGACCCCCAACAAGCAACACTGGCAAGGAAAAACTCCCCTTTAATAGGAAGAAACCTTGAGCAGGACCAGGCTCATGTAGGGGGACCCTCCTGCTGATGGCTGGCTGGGTAGAGAGAGAGGAGAAGGGGGGAGGAGGACAGGTAGAGGAGAGAATGGGTAGAACATAATATAACATAATACATTATATTAATTAAAATAGGCTGCTGGTAGAGTCGGGTTGAGTGGTTCAGCGGGGTCGGAGGTCAGCAGGTAAGTATACAGCTGATGACGGCGGCGATACCTGTAGATCAGGGGTGGGGAACCTTTTTCATATCGAGGGCCATTTCAATTTTTATAAAGTCCTCCGAGGGCCATACTATTATGAACACATACCTAGGGATGCAAAAAAAAGACAAAAAAAGTCTATAACCACTTTGTTACTAAGTCTCATGATTGCTGCATTTGAGTTTGAATTATTTATTTAGCACACATGCATATAAAATCACCAAAAAAAATAGAATAAAATGACAAACAAGTAAAATATGTTTTCATGATCATACAAAACAATAAAAAAAGAGGTGCAGAGTTGAGGCAAGAGACCAGTAAGGGCCTGTTCGAGGCCTCTACTCACAAAAACTGCAATACAACAAGATAATCAAGAAAATAAATTAAAAGAAAGAAAGATAAAGACAATAATAATAACAACGAGAAAGCACTCGGAGAGCGCAGACCTCCGCCAAGCGCAACAATTCCTGGCATATTGTGATTTCCACCATAAATATTAGTCCCACATATACTTTGACTACATATTTAGATTCCTTGACCATAAAAACATACCGTTAGCCACTGGAATCATAACAATATATGTCTTAGTTAAGTAGTTATTCACGAAAAAAAATTCACACTTTGAAACAATTTTACTTTGTACGGCGCGAGCGCCTCAGTGGCGGCTACGAGGCACTCCTTCACGAACTCTCCTTCGGCGTGAGGTTTCAGCTTCGTGGCTATTAATTCACTCACCACAAAACTTGCACGCGTAATATTCTCTCTGTCGGTACATGGTCGTGTGAAAGCTGCTTGTTGAGCCTCCAAACTCCGGCGAAGAGCGTTAATTTTATCCAAACTCATCTGTCCTTTCAACTCGTCGAGTTTAGCGTGTTTCGCTATGCATTACTCGTCCGTGTCAGTCAGTCCAGCCCACTACGTACATCACATGCTGTGTTCACTGACCCTGACCTTGACTCAGACATAACATAATCGTCTGTTTTATCGGGAAAACGGGAAAATATTTCCTCTTGTTACGAAAGAAATTTCAGGATACGAAAGGCAAAAATACGCTACCGCTGCTACTCGCAGCTCGCAGAGTTTAGCGAACGGTCCCACTGTATAAGTGCACATATAAAATATAAAAATCTTATTGCGTTGCGGGCCGGTAGAAATGGTCTCCTAGGCCGTATATGGCCCGGAGGCCGGGGGTTCCCCACCCCTGCTGTAGATGAATACAGAAGGGGGGGGGGCAGAAAAACTACACAAGAAATAACATCACTAGTCTACTTGGTGGGGAGGATAGGAGAGGAGAGGAGAGGAGAGGAGAGGAGAGGAGAGGAGAGGAGAGGAGAGGAGAGGAGAGGAGAGGAGAGGAGAGGAGAGGAGAGGAGAGGAGACCATGACCCAGTGGGGTGACAGAGGCATGTGAGGTGATCATGTTTCTGGACCCCGGCAGCCTTGGCCTATAGCAGCATAACTAAGATGTTAGCCGACCCCCTAAGTATGATAATTTGTCTAGGATCGTAACTGCAACTACAGAATTAGTGATAATAAGCTTTTTCAAAGAGGTAGGTTTTAAGCCTAATCTTAAAAGTAAAACTCCCCTGGAGTCAGCCTCCCTTACCTGGACAGGGAGCTGGTTCCACAGCAGGGGCAGCAGCAGTAGTAGCAACAGAAGAAGAGGCAGCAGAACAGCAGCAGTGGCAGTAGTAGTGGTAGCAGCACCAGAAGCAACTGCACAGCAGCAGCAGCTGCACAGCAGTGCCCTATAGTTCATAGAGCTGAAACCTTTTTTCCAAACTGAAGCATTTGTCCTGCTGATGTCAGCATGGGCCACGAAACGTTTCGTGAACTCCGTCAGGAACTCTTGAATCTGAGAAAATCTATACAGAATCACAGAATTTGAAGTAGAAGAAGGCATCAATTAGGTCAAACAGGTCCAACACAGGTGTTCCTGTTCAAGTCAACCTTTGTAAACCAGTCCTTTGTCCCTCTGCACAAGCTCTTGTCCTTGATTCTCTCCACCAGAGAGCTGCTGCTCTGATGGAGGTTTCTGACAGGTCTGATCCAGCCTCTGGTTCTCAGCAGGTCTGGCTCTGCACCCGTCTCTTCTGTCTCCGCTCTGCACAGTTTTACTTCCACTTTCTATTCCTGTGTTTTCCTCTCCATTTTAAAAACACACTTTGTGTTGGCAGATCAGAGTGTTGTTAACCACATCGTAGCTTCCTCCCGCTGAGATTCGTCCCCGGCGGGAGCTCATTATCGCTGGGCATGAAGTTGACTGCAAGGGTCCCGTCTGATTTGTCACATCCCAGTTCTCTCCCGGCGTGTGTGTGTGCCCGCGCGCGCGTGTGTTCGTGTGTGTGTGTGTGTGTGTGTGTGTGTGTGTGTGTGTGTGTGTGTGTGTGTGTGTGTGTAAACAACCTGCTTTTGGGAGAATCGCAGACAGCTGAGAAACTTGTGGGCAGCAGCTGTACGACCGGTGGGGCAGAAGTGAGACAGGTGGAACAGAGTTGAGACATGGTGTGACAGCTGCAGGTTTGCAGGTTTCTTCATGGTTTTGTAACTACCAGATCTTCATCTACTCCCTCAATGCCCCAATGCCCCAGTGCCTTGATCCCTCAATGCCCTGATGTGTTGATCCCACAATGCCTTGATGCTTTGATCCCAAAATGCCTCGATGCTTTGATTCCCCGTTGCCTTGATCCCTCAATGCCTTGATCCCTCGTACCCCAATGTCTTGATCCCTCAATGCCTCGATGCTTTGATTTCCCATTGCCTTGATACCTTGATCTTTCGATGCCTTGATCCCTCGCACCCCAATATCTTGATCCCTCAATGCCTCGATGCTTTGATGCCCTGTTGCTGTTGTTTTGTCTGTGATCTCTGCCTATTCTCTCTTCTTCGGCGCTGGCTGTCACGGTGGTGCCCTGAAAACCAGGTGTCCTTTATAGACAATTGGAACAGTTTTTGGGGAAAACCTGGTCTGATTAGGAGAGACGGTGTCCATCCCACACGGGATGGTGCCTCTGTCATTTCTAGTAATTTGGGTAATTTTATTAGACCCAAAGTGACCTGGCAAACCAGGGTCCAGACCAGGATGCAGAGTTGTTGTCTTACACACCTCTCTGCTGCTTCCATAGAACCCTCATCCACCAACAATAACATATTTAACACTATAGAGGTAGTCTCTGTTCCACGGTTAAAAGTTCACCAAGCACAGAGCAAGGGAGCAGTCAATCACCATAATCTTATTAAAGTTAATACCAAAGCACAAATAGGAGAAACTAACATCACAATTAAATGTGGACTTTTAAATATTAGATCTCTTTTGTGTGAATCCCTGTTTGTGCACGACCTGTGCACGATCATCACATTGATTTATTCTGTTTTACTAAGACCTGGCTTCAGGAGGAGGAGTATGTTAGCTTAAATGAATCTACTCCTCCTACCCATCTTAATTATCATATTCCTCGTGTTACTGGTCGAGGAGGGGGACTGGCAGCAATCACTCCAAGATATTTATTAATCCTAAACCCAAACATGACTCCAGTTAATTTGAAAGCCTGACTCTTGTCATCACCCATCTGAACCGGAGGACAGAAAAGCCACTTTATTATCAATTTAATAAATAGATGTTATAAGTGACAGCTTTAGAAATGGCTTCATTTCATTACTTAAGTCAGTTGTTTCCTTCAACAAGTAAATCAACCAGCTCATAGCTTCAACCACACCCTTGATCTAGTTCTGACTTACGGTGTTGAGGTCAATGTTCCCTCAGAACCCACTCCTGTCAGATCATTCTTTGATCACTTTTACATTTATGATTAAGTATTCTTCTATGTTCAGAACTCAGTCTTACTATAACAGGTGTGTTTCAGATAATGCTGTAGCTAAGTTTAAGGAAGCAATCCCTGTGCTGATCCCAGGACCACTGTGTGTTACCCCAGGGATGAATCATTATAATCTTATCCCTGCTGAGGTCGACTCTATTGCTGAAGGTGCAGCAACCTCACTGAGAATCACGCTTGATTCTGTTGCCCCCCTGAAAAAGAAAATAGTAAATCAGAGCAGGTGTGGCCCCGTGGTATAATTCACATATTAGGACCCTCATCAGAAAGCACGGAGACTAGAAAGGAAGTGGTATTCTTGTAAAATAGATAGCCACCATGTAGCCTGGAAAGACTCTCTGGTAGTTTACAAAAAGGCCCTCCACAAGGCTAGAACACCTTATTGTTCATCTTTAATTGAAGAAAACCAGAATAACCCCAGATATCTTTTCAGCACTGTGGCCAAATTAACCAAGAATCAGAGCGTTTTAGATCCACGTATCCCTTCTTCTCTTAGTGGTGAAGATTTCATGAGCTTCTTCACTGATAAGGTTTTAGCTATCAGAGAGAAAGCTAACCAGGCCATCCCAACAACTGGACCATCACCAGATGTGCCGACTGTGGGAACATACAGGGTCTCCAACAAGCCCTGATACTCCTTCACCCCTAAATATTTTTCTGAGGCGTCTTTGCTAATTCAGAAATCGAAGTCCACCACATGTCTTTTAGATCCCATCCCAACACATCTGTTAAAGGATGTTTTACCATTGATAGGCAGTTATATCCTGGACCAGATCAATTGGTCTTTAGTGACAGGTTATGTACCCCGGTCCTACATGTTGGCAGCGATTAAACCGTTGCTTAAAAAAACATCACTGGATCCTGATGTGTTCGCAAATTATAGGCCTATATCCAACCTTCCTTTTATCTCTAAAATTCTTGAGAAGGTGGTGGTTACTCAGTTACTGGAGCACCTGCAGAGGAACAGCCTTTTTGAGATGTTTCAGTCAGGCTTTAGAGGTTACCACAGCACAGGAACAGCACTTATTAAAGTTACTAATGATATTCTTATAGCTTCAGATCATGGACTGGTTTCTATGCTGGTTCTTCTGGACCTCAGTACTGCTTTTAAAACAGTTGATCACAGCATCCTGTTACAGAGATCGGAACATATGATTGGCATGAAAGGGACAGCACTAGTGTTACGGAACGGTTTGGTAGGCGAGGACCCAGACACAGGGGCCAAGCAAAAGGTTCTTTATTGGCACAATATCCAAGAAGATCAAACAAAGTAACAACAAAACTCAGGAAAAGTATCAACTGAAAGAGCGAACGAAAAATCACCATTCAAAATGGGAAAAAAACAACTTAAAAAGGTGACAAGGCACAGGAAAAAACTCACAAAACTAGAGAACAATGAGGCGAAGGACGGGCGATCTTGGGGAGCTGGTGCTGGAGCTAGATGCGTGAACAAAAGCAACAATCCGGCACCAGAGGCAAAGAGGGGAGAGCTTAAGTAAGCTCTGATTAGGACGTAACCAGCTGCAGGTGCGCTGGAGGCTCAGCGCTCTTCGGAGATCAGCCTAGTCCCGGATGCCATCCAGAAACTGAACCACGACAACTAGACTGGTTTAAATCGTATTTATCAGATAGATTCCAGTTTGCTCATGCCCATGGCATTCCCTCTTCATACAGTAGGGTTAGCCATGGAGTTCCACATAGGTGTGTACTTGGACCAATCCTTTTTACCTTGTACGTGCTTCCATTCGGAAACATTATTCAGCAGCATGGAATAAATTTTCATTGTTATGCTGATGACACTCAGCTTTATTTATCCATGAAACCAGAGGAGACAGAGAAGTTAGTGAAGCTTCAGACCTGTCTCAAAGACATAAAGTCCTGCATGTCTTCAAATTTCCTCCTCCTTAACTCTGAGGTGTTTGGTCCTGAACCTCTCAGGGAAAGATTAGATCACATGATCACTCAAGATGGTGTCTCATTAACATCTAGTCTCTCTGTGAGGAATCTAGGAGTAACTTTTGACCAAAATCTCTCATTTAACTCACACATTAAAACAGCCTCTAGAAGTGCCTTTTTTCACCTGAGAAACATTGCAAAGATCAGGAAACTACTGACGCGGCATGATGCTGAAAAGTTAGTCCATGCATTTGTTACTTCCAGGCTGGACTACTGTAATTCTTTATTATCAGGGTGTCCAAACTACTCTTTAAGAAGCCTCCAGGCAATCCAAAATGCTGCAGCTAGCATTCTGACAGGTATTGACAAAGGAGATCACATAACTCCTGTACTGGCATCTCTTCATTGGCTGCCCATTTAATTTAGAATGATTTTTTAAATTCTTTTTCTCACCAATAAGTTTCTCAGAGGCCTAGCTCCATCCTATCTGGAGGAGTTAGTGACACCTTATCATCCCAATAGACCGCTCCGCTCTCAGAATGCTGGTTTACTTGGGAGAGTCTCTAAGGGCAGAATGGGGGGCCGAGCATTTAGCTACCAGGCCCGCCTGCTTTGGAACCAGCTCCCTGTCTATGTACAGGAGGCTGACACCATCTCTACTTTTCAATCAATCAATCTTTATTTATATAGCGTCTTATACAATCAAAATTGTTTCAAGGCGCTTTCCAGAATCCCAGGGCCTAACCCCAGACAAGCAACAGTGGCAAGGAAAAATTCCCCTTTAACAGGAAGAAACCTTGAGCAGGACCAGGCTCATGTAGGGGGACCCTCCTGCTGATGGCCGGTTGGGTAAAGAGAGAGGAGAGGAGAGGAGAGGAGAGGAGAGGAGAGGAGAGGAGAGGAGAGGAGAGGAGAGGAGAGGAGAGGAGAGGAGAAGGAGAGTGACGGAGAGGAGAGGAGAGGAGAGGAGAGGAGAGGAGAGGAGAGGAGAGGAGAGGAGAGGAGAGGAGAGGAGGGGGAGAGGAGAGGAGAGGAGAGGAGAGGAGAGGAGAGGAGAGGAGAGGAGAGGAGAGGAGAGGAGAGGAGAGGCACAGAGCACAGTAACATACACAAAAATACACAATACAATGGGTCAGCGGGGCCAGAGGTCATCATGCAGCTCCGAAGGCGGCGATACCTGTAAATAAATAGAGAGGGGGGGGGGGGGCAGAAAAACTACACAGGAATCATCATAACTAGTCTGCTTGATGAGGAGCAGGAAAGGAGAGGAAAGGAGAGGAGAGGAAACCATGACCCAGTGGGGTGACAGAGGCCTGTCAGGTGATCATGTTTAGGGACCCCGGCAGCCTTGGCCTATAACAGCATAACTAAGATGTGACCTCACGATTAGACGACCCCCTAAGTATGATAATTTGTCTATCTATGATAGTAACTGGAACTACAGAACAATAAGCTTTTTCAAAGAGGTAGGTTTTAAGTCTGATCTTAAAAGTAGCGATGGAGTCAGCCTCCCGTACCTGGACAGGGAGCTTGTTCCACAGCAGGGGGCCTGGTAGCTAAATGCTCAGCCCCCCATTCTATTCCTAGAAACTCTGGGAACCACAAGTAGACTAGCATTCTGAGAGCGGAGTGGTCTATTGGGCTGGTAAGGTATCACTAGCTCCTCCAGGTATGATGGAGCTAGGCCTCTGAGGACCTTGTAGGTCAAAAGAAGGGTTTTAAAAATCATTCTAAATTTAACGGGCAGCCAATGAAGCAACGCCATTACAGGAGTTATGTGATCTCTTTTGTCAATACCAGTCAGAACTCTGGCTGCAGTATTTTGGATCAGCTGGAGGCTTCTTAAAGAGTTGTTTGGACACCCTGATAATAAAGAATTACAATAGTCCATCCTGGAAGTAACAAAAGCATGAATTAACTTTTCAGCATCATGCCGCATCAGTAGCTTCCTGATCTTTGTGATGTTTCTCAAGTGAAAAAAGGCACTTCTAGAGACTGTTTTAATGTGTGAGTTGAAGGAGAGATTTTGGTCAAAAGTTACTCCTAAATTCTTCACAGAGAGACTAGATGTTAATGAGACACCATCTAGAGTGATCATGTGATCTAATCTATCCCTGAGAGGTTCAGGACCAAACACCATGACCTCAGTTTTTCCTGAATTAAGGAGAAGGAAATTTGAAGACATCCAGGACTTTATGTCTTTAAGACAGGTCTGAAGCTTCACTAACTTCTCTGTCTCCTCTGGTTTCATGGATAAATAAAGCTGAGTGTCATCAGCATAACAATGAAAATGTATCCCATGCTGCCGAATAATGTTCCCTCAGGGAAGCTCTCCTTAATATATGAATAAAGATTGATTGCTGGAACACCAGGTTCGTGGTGGCCCTGTAGAAGCAGGACTCCAGCCTCAGTCTGGCTCTAATGTTCTGCCTCCACAGGGCCACCACACCACAAGTGTCCCCATCTCGTAGAACAAAATTAAAAATCTCTGTTAAAAGACTCCTGTGAGTCTGATGCAAACCGTCTGAGACTGACCACAGAACGGTCACACAAGGTTCTAGGGTCCTGGGCTGACAGGAGTGTCTGGAAGCATGGAAATTTGGTCATAAACTTTGTGGGAGAAGTGAAACACGGAGAAATCCCCGCCCCCATACCCACTTCAAAGTTCCAGGCTGTTATTAGAATCATTGAGTCATGAATGTTTAATTAAACCATCACGGTCGGAGGTTTTTATGGCGTCACTGCATGGAGAGATTAGCAATGTTCTTCTTCAGTGTTCATCTCTTCATCATCAGTTCTCACACTCCTGGTTCTCCTCTTTATCGCATATTTAAATATATATTATTACGCTTGTTATTCTTATTACTGCTGATGGGAGCTGCCTGTGTCCACGTGTCCTGTCTCCCTGGTATTTCCTGCCATCAACCAGTGTCTCACACACACCTGTAGTCTATTCCAGTGAGCTACACACGGTGTGTACGTATGCGTCCTTGTGTTGTGAGCATTGGATGCATGTGGACATAGTTGATGTAGAATTCATTGTCCAACCCTGCAGGAGACACGAAACAAACTGAGCATCAGGCTCTTTTTAACTAAGGGTGTTCACATCAGAATGGACATTAATATTCCATGGCTGAGGCCAGTCTGGAGATTTTAATATTCACTCTATCAATGATTGAGACTTCAGATGTTCCCTCAGAGATGTTCAGGCTCAGAAGTTCAGGAAGTGATGGGATTTTTAATTGGCTGCTGAAATCGAGGCGCTCTGCCTCCTGCACTCCTGCTGACCGCCGCCTCACCGCTCCAGCCTTTGAAGGACACACAAACTATGGACATCCTTGGAAAATCTGCAATGTTCTCCAGCAGGAAACAGCAGTGGTCCGCCGAGAACATCAGGCAGCTGTAAACAGCAGCACGTACGTGTGCTGGAGAGAAAGATGGATGGAGGAACAGATTGTAAGTGACATGTTAATTTCTTCTGTGTCACTCATGGTCAGGACTATCAAAGTAAGGGGACAGGAATTAGTGCCACAAAGACATCCCTCTTCTTTTCTCATTCCTGCTTTTTTCCTCCACTGGGGTCCTCCTGCCATGAGCCATTCCAGTCTGTGACTGAGATCAAGGAGACCACTTCCCTTGATAAGCTGCCACACCTCATAATTAGACTTAAAATGGCTCGTTTCTGTATGGTGCACACAGGACGGGGGGTCTGATTTCACATCTCTACTGGGATCCAACAGGTTTCTGCTTCTGCCTCATGAAGCATCACGCGATGTTTAGCATTAGCATTAGCACAAACTGAGTCTGCTTCATACTTCATTGTTCCTTGATATGTCCGTCAAGTGATCAAAGAATTTTATGAACATGTTTTTGTTCTGTCTTCTGTGTCTGTGCAGGCAGCCCTGGTACTACGGCTGGGGCTTCAACCTGCCCCGGGGTCAGGCTCTGCTGGACAAGTGGAACCAGATTCCAGACAACACGGACATCTTAGTCACACACTGCCCCCCACTGGGTGAGAAACACCCACCTTGTCTCTCCCTGTCTCACTCACACACACACACACACGTGTGTGCATGTGTTAATATGCATAAGCCCATATGAACACATGTACTGATGCTGTGCACATCCCTTTAATGATGTGAGTTCTTGGAGCATTACATCTCCACCGTGCACCGACCATCCACATGTGCACGTTCGGGTGATTGTTGAAAGCGCAGAAAAAGGAGGGAAGCGTGAAGAACCATAGAAGCTGAAAGTGAACATCTCCTGAAAACGAGGCGGGTGAAGACAGGTGAGACATTAAAAAAGTGCATATGCTGGAAGCCTGCAGGGCCAGAACACAGCCAGCAGCCTCTGATGGGGCCCGGAGTCCTCATTTGACATTCATCACACTTTTTATGTAAAGACATAAAGGTAGATGCTGGTTCAGAAGATATCAGAGCCACTGTCCCCACAAGCCTCTCTCTCACAGACACACACGCGCACACACATTCACACCTCATCTCCCACCGCAGCTGTGGTGTTTAGAAGAGTGTGTGTGATTGATTTCTGGTGTCTGTGTCTTTCCTGCAAACGTTTATTTTCCACTCAGCTCAGCCAAGTGTCTCAAGCTATCTGCTCGTAAGACACTCGCATATGGAACTGCTACAATGCATCACCCACACACACACTCACACACACACACAAACACACACACACTAAAAGTGCTATGGGCCATCTTTGATTTACTGTGTTTTTAAAAATGGGGAAAAAACAAATGATGAATAAAAATGAGGGAGAAAAATACGATATGTGTTTTCAGAGTGCAACTAAGATTTTATTAGGTGCAATAAAGCAGCAGTGCACCATCTAGAGAGGAAAATATGGGCTCTTTCTCCGGCTGAGAGAGAAGCTGATGCAGGAAGGGGAAAATGGGCTGGGAGCCGGCAACAGCAGCTGTGAAACAGGCAGCACATTAGAGCCAAGTAGCCCAA
This sequence comes from Takifugu rubripes, assembly GCF_901000725.2. Taxonomy (NCBI): domain Eukaryota; kingdom Metazoa; phylum Chordata; class Actinopteri; order Tetraodontiformes; family Tetraodontidae; genus Takifugu; species Takifugu rubripes. The sequence goes on along the minus strand of NC_042302.1, from coordinate 449,449 downwards.
AGACAAGAGCCGGAGCTGCTAGTTTCTCTCCACACAGCCATAATCTCCTTAGGCACCTATGTAGTTACAGCTAACTGAGCTAACAGCAGAAACACTTGACAGATTGAGTCGGAGCGGATTATTTACAAGAACAGTGTGAACGGGAGGAATAGTTCCAGAACTACATTCATCTTCTGCTCTTCTCTGCCCATGAGGACTACAAGACTGGGAGGACCTGCCGATTACGTTAGAGCTCCGTCATATTAGAGCTCTTTTAAGTTAGAGCTCCTTATGTTAAAGCTCCTTCACATTAGAGCTCTTTCAAATTAGAGCTCTTTTAAGTTAGCGCTCCTTCATGTTAGAGCTCCTTCACATTACAGCTCCTTTAAATTAGAGCTACTTCACATTAGAGCTTGTTCATGTTACAGCTCCTTTAAATTAGAGCTACTTCACATTAGAGCTCGTTCATGTTACAGCTCCTTTAAATTAGAGCTACTTCACGTTAGAGCTCCTTTAAGTTAGAGCTCCTTCACGTTACAGCTCCTTAAGTTAGCGCTCCTTTAAGTTAGAGCCCCTTCAACTTAGAGCTCATTCATGTTAGAGCTCTTTTAAGCTGGAGCTCCTTTAAGTTAGTGCTCCTTCACATTACAGCCCCTTTTGTTTGAGCTCCTTTAAGTTAGAGCTCCTTCATGTTAGGGCTCCCTTTAAGTTAGAGCCCTTTCACATTAGAGTTCCTTCATGTTGGAGCTCCTTCATGTTATATCTTCTTCATGTTGGAGCTCCTTCACATTGGGGGCTCCTTCATGTCAGAGCTCCTTGCGTTCAAGCGCCTTTAAATTCGAGCTCCTTCACATTACAGCTCCTTTAAGTTACAGCTCCTCCACGTTAGAGCTCCGTCACGTTAGAGTTCCTTCGTGTTAGAGCTCCTTCATGTTACAGCTCCTTTAAGTTAGATCTCCTTCATGTTGGAGCTCCTTCATATTACAGCTCCTTAAGTTAGAGCTCCTTCACATTACAGCTCCTTTAAGTTAGAGCTCCTTCACATTACAGCTCCTTTAAGTTAGAGCTCCTTCACCTTAGAGTTTCTTCACGTTAGAGCTCCTTAAGTTAGAGCCCCTTGCGTTTGAGCTCCTTTAAGTTAGAGCTCCTTCGTGTTCAGCTCCTTTAAGTTAGAGCTCCTTACTTTAGCGCTACTTCACATTAAAGCTCCTTTAAGTTAGAGCTCCTTCACGTTAGAGCTCCTTCACCTTAGAGTTTCTTCACGTTAGAGCTCCTTAAGTTAGAGCCCCTTGCGTTTGAGCTCCTTTAAGTTAGAGCTCCTTCGTGTTCAGCTCCTTTAAGTTAGAGCTCCTTACTTTAGCGCTACTTCACATTAAAGCTCCTTTAAGTTAGAGCTCCTTCACGTTAGAGCTCCTTGCGTTTGAGCTCATTTAAGTTCAAGCTCCTTCGTGTTATAACTACTTTAAGTTAGAGCTCCTTCACATTACAGCTCCTTTAATTTAGAGCCATTTTAAGTAAGAGCTCATTTAAGTTACAGCTCCTTCACGTTAGAGCTCCATCACGTTAGAGTTCCTTCGTGTTAGAGCTGCTTCATGTTACAGCTCCTTACTTTAGCGCTACTTCACATTAAAGCTCCTTTAAGTTAGAGCTCCTTCACGTTAGAGCTCCTTGCGTTTGAGCTCATTTAAGTTCAAGCTCCTTCGTGTTATAACTACTTTAAGTTAGCGCTCCTTCACATTACAGCTCCTTTAATTTAGAGCCATTTTAAGTAAGAGCTCCTTTAAGTTACAGCTCCTTCACGTTAGAGCTCCATCACGTTAGAGTTCCTTTGTGTTAGAGCTCCTTCACATTACAGCTCCTTTAAGTTAGAGCTCCTTCACCTTAGAGTTTCTTCACGTTAGAGCTCCTTAAGTTAGAGCCCCTTGCGTTTGAGCTCCTTTAAGTTAGAGCTCCTTCGTGTTCAGCTCCTTTAAGTTAGAGCTCCGTACTTTAGCGCTACTTCACATTAAAGCTTCTTTAAGTTAGAGCTCCTTCACGTTAGAGCTCCTTCACCTTAGAGTTTCTTCACGTTAGAGCTCCTTCACGTTAGAGCTCCTTCACCTTAGAGTTTCTTCACGTTAGAGCTCCTTAAGTTAGAGCCCCTTGCGTTTGAGCTCCTTTAAGTTAGAGCTCCTTCGTGTTCAGCTCCTTTAAGTTAGAGCTCCTTACTTTAGCGCTACTTCACATTAAAGCTCCTTTAAGTTAGAGCTCCTTCACGTTAGAGCTCCTTGCGTTTGAGCTCATTTAAGTTCAAGCTCCTTCGTGTTATAACTACTTTAAGTTAGAGCTCCTTCACATTACAGCTCCTTTAATTTAGAGCCATTTTAAGTAAGAGCTCCTTTAAGTTACAGCTCCTTCACGTTAGAGCTCCATCACGTTAGAGTTCCTTCGTGTTAGAGCTGCTTCATGTTACAGCTCCTTTAAGTTAGAGCTACTTCACATTAGAGCTCCTTTAAGTTAAAGCTCCTTCACGTTAGAGCTCCTTACATTAGAGCTCCTTCACGTTAGAGCTTCTCATGTTCAAGCTCCTCAGTCCTGACATGCCACATTGCCCTACAAATTTTACGGTCCAAAGGTGACCGTCGCCTTTTTTATGTCCAACAATGTCTTTTGTGGAGGCCAGTTTAGAGCATTAACATCTATTCTTCATCAACTCATTTAATTTTTTCATCAATCACACAATCTTCATGTCACCCTCCTCTCTTTCTGCGGTTGGTTGGACACAAGACGCTTGAAGATAACGCCATTTTGCTGCTTTTTCCTGTGCTTCCCGGCTTTCTGGGCTGAGTGACAGATCAGAGGGAAGATGGAGGCACAAATTCCTTTTTTATTTTATTGACTCAGCAGTGGCTATATGTGCATGCGCACCAAGCAGCCACGCTTCATCCCTGTCACGCACACTGGGCGTGCGTGATTGATCGTTATTTTTCCCGTCTTTGTGCTGCGATGTGCAGTTTGCTGTTAGACGACCAGTCTGCAACAAAGAGTGTCAGTCTAAACGTGATGTATCACTCTGGAGAGAGATGAGCGTTAGCACAGAGAATCGCATGTCTCAATCAGACAAAATCAGGGCTGCTTCAGTCTTCCTGCAGTGGAAGTCAAGTGTACCAATCCTCCTCTGTGGAGCATCACTGCCTTGCTCATGTCCCGTCTCACGCAGGATTCCTGGACTGGGTCCCGAAGAAGATGCAGCGGGTTGGATGCATGGAGCTGCTGAACACAGTTCAGAGGAGAGTCCAGCCCAAGGTCCACGTGTTTGGACACATTCATGAAGGTAAAGACTTTATTATGGGATGGTCAAAGCCTTTTTAATACCGGTCCGGTCCGGTCCGGTCCGGTCCTGTCCTGTCCTGTCCTGTCCTGTCCTGTCCAGCAGTATCAGACCCTGATGCTGTTTCTGCACCAGCATGCAGCCACGTTTCAGAACATTTTGCTCTACTGAAGCCTATAAAAGAAGAAGAATTCACTTTTAAGCAGGATATTTGGAGCTACACATTAGAGCACTGACAAAGACTAAAATACCATCTTGAAGACAATATGCTGATTGTCTATTATAGAAAAACTTGAACTGCTGCCTCCCAGCAGGACTCATTCAAGCCAGCCAGGGCACAGAGATCACCTCTATGGGCTGAGGGACTACTTTTTTGGTGTTATCAGGTCAGCTCTGAGCCACAGACACCGCAGCGGCCCATTAGAGAGAGCCAGATTAGAAACTAGATCAGGATCCTCTCAGAGCAGAAGACTCAGAGCTCTTCATTAGCCTGAGTACTAATGGGACAGACCTGCACCACGATAGTTTTGCTATTTTTGAATTCTGCATGTGAAAGGAGCCACGACACCGATCGAGTCAGAAATAGAGCCAACTAAAACAGCAGCTCAATTTCAGACCACCCACATTTGACCTATGAAACCAGGGATGGGACATGAATGTCACAGGTGTCCTGACACACTCCTGTATACATGTTCTCCTAGCCTGTCCACCCTCAGTGCTCATTTCATATGATACCGAGCCTTTACTGATGCTTTCTTTGTATAAACAGGTGACACCTTACAGGTCGGCACTATCCCTATCACAGTCCTCCTTCTTCTCCTCCCCCTCCTCTTTCACACTCTCATTCCACCTTCTGACAGCAGTAGAATAATAAAAGTATTCATGTGTGTTGATCATTCCTTGGGGGGGGTCTCTGGTGTTGTGCAGGGTATGGCATGATGACCGACGGTACTACGACGTTTGTCAACGCTTCAGCCTGCACCGTCAACTTCCTCCCCATGAACCCCCCTATCGTCATCGACCTGCCAAACCCCAGGACAACATGATAATCTAACCAGAAGAGGATCACCTTGAAACTCCTCCATTTACCTAGAGAGGAGGATGCCTGAGGGGGGGTTCAAGACATGTAAATACAGTATGTATTTGTGTGCGTGTGTGTGTGTGTGCGTGTGTGTGTGTGTGCGTGTGTCCTCTCTGACTGCCCAGAGCCTCAGCGGTGGACAGAGACACCCTGACCACCCCCCCCAGTCTGTGGACGGTGTTGCCAGGACAGTCGCTGCCCCACCAGCCAGACTGCAAAAGAAGTGTCCCTCATCTTCACCCTTCAAAGATATATTTGTCTTAGAATTGTCTCAGAGGACGCAGACCTGACAGCCGGGGGGACCATGGGTGTCAAACAGGTTGACACTCCTCTCCTGGGCCTCATTACAGCCCTCACAAGCCTCCTAACTGGTCGAGAGGCTGCATAGAAGACCTCTGCCCTGGTCTGTCCTCCAGCGTCTTGACACTGCGCAGGTGTTACACTCCTGGTCTCCTCAGACATGTCTCTTCCTGTCCAGTCCTCTTCTTGATTTTGAACCTGCTAGTACATCACTGATCCTCCAGATGAGACCTTTTATCAAGTTGTAATTACTCTTCTCGTCCTGCTTTATCTCCTTTGTCATAAAAAGCTTTTTATGTAAATTTCCACATTGGCAATATGCTTTTAAAATGGACCTCAAATTTAGGTGCCAATTCCTGTTTTGCTGTAAATATTCCCTCTGGTGTGTTTTTCCTCCGTTTGTCTGCATGGTGGTTGCTAATCCTGAAGTTAATCAGCTGATCGGTGTGAGGGGGCAGGAAGTCAGGAAGTCCAAGAGGGATTTAATCACCAAAAAAGTTGCTCAGGTCACAGTCGCAACGTTGGGACGACAGGCTAATGACGCTTTAACACATCCTGAAAGGTCAAAGGTCGGCGGCTCTGTCAGCAAAATGTTGCTTTTGAAGTGTTTTCGCGACCATCATCTTTGACCATGCATTTAATTCACGGAAGCAACAACAGTGGTGTTGAATGAGAGCCAGACCCAAGTTGTTTGTCATGTCATGACAGAGCGCCTGTGTTCCACAGCTCCTCCATCTTTTATTGATCACTCTGTGTTCCAGTTTTTGAACGAGGCGTTCGGAATGTGCTCGGCATAACAAGAGAACGTCACACTTTGATCCGCCTGCTCTCCGACATTATGTATGAATGTTCCCTGCGGCTGTAGTTTAGTCCCATTTCACTCGCGCTGCGCCGCCACGTGAACATTCATCGTGCTGCTTGATGTCTTAATGTTTCTAAATGGGCAGAACGAGGAAGAGATGCCGACGACTCACCGGCACATCTGCAGACACTGGGAGGCGTGAGCATGCACATGCACCTACACGTGAGGAATTATTCGCAGCAACAAAAGCCAAATGAGTTGGGTGCAACCCAGAGAGACAGCTCACCTTGTGCACCCATATGTGAAACTGGTGCTGAGGGAAGACTGCCTCCACCTCAAGGGCCTTGTTCTGCAGGCCCAGAAGACCTGCTTCAGAGTTTGGATGAAGCCTAAACCCTGAAGTTCACAATGGACGCTATGATGTCCTCAAAGACGAATGCATGTGTGTGGTCCTCCATGTTTCATCTAAAAACACAGGATTTGCACAGGAAGTCTTATTTATTCTGAACTCTTCCCCCGATGAGCTGCTGGAGGTGTGTGAGGACACCGACCAGGAGGGATCAGCTTCATCCCACAGAAATGCAGGTTTCCTTCATTCAAAGAGATGAAGGGTTAAACCACAGAAGAGTAAAAGAGGGGCAGATGTGTTCTATCACCTGACAGGCCTCTGTCACCCCACTGGGTCATGGCTTCCTCTCCTCTCCTCTCCTCTCCTCTCCTCTCCTCTCCTCTCCTCTCCTCTCCTCTCCTCTCCTCTCCTTTCCTATCCTTTTGTCCCAGCTTCTAGACGTCTCGGTTTGACGATCTTCCGCTTCACGTTGTTGTTTTGAAAATGTGCGGTGATTTTCCCTTTTATTTGTTGCAGCATGCATAAAGAAGAAGAAGAACTGCTACCCAGACAATCTGCAGATGAAGCCTTTGGTTCCAGAATGAGGCAGCTACTGTGTACTGTGAGATGATTGACAGGGCGAACCTAAAAGCAGAACTGTGAAGCCTTTTAAAGGGATGTTAATAATGTGTGTCCTTGGTAAAATCCTTCACGTTTCAACAACAGCAGGTGATTCTGAATGTAAAGTATTTTTAGCTGACTAAAAGTATTCATACGGTATCGTGTTTTTGCCACTTTTGCATTTGAAAAAAACAATAAAACAGAAAGGAAAACCTTAACAGTGGCAACGTTGACTTTGTTGTTGTTCTGGGGGCCTCTGGAAATGTAGGATGTGCTCAGTGTTGTTGTCTGAACCTGGCTTTTTTGGGTCTGACGCTTTATTCGCTGTTAAATAAATTCTTATCTGTGACCAGTGGACCACGCTTCTTCACCACATTCTTGCCTCTTCTCCATCTTATTTCTTGTCTTCTTGGTTCTTCCCTTTTGTTGGAGTCAGAGGCTCCTGTGTCGTCTCTGTGATAGAAGCAGGTTCGTGTCCAGGAGGTCTTCACTGGCCACTGCAGCCCTGACTGTCATTTGTTCTGCACATCTTGTGCAGAGCTGTAGGAGCCACATTCCAATAATTACATTAGAAATCCCTCAGGACATGATGTGTATTCACAGGAAGCCTGGATACGTTAGCAGGAGGACGACCTCCAGCTTGTCTCTTCGTGTTCTCACTCAGTATCTTCAGCCTCAAGGTTTCTGTCTCCATCTGCTTGTTCCTGCACCTCCAGCGTCTTCAGCTGGTGCGGAAACTCAATCAATCAATCTTTATTTATATAGCGTCTTTTACAATCAAAATTGTTTCAAGGCGCTTTCCAGAATCCCACGGCCTAACCCCAGACAAGCAACAGTCTCAAGGAAAAACTCACCTTTAACAGGAAGAAACCTTCAGCAGGCTCATGTAGGGGGACCCTCCTGCTGATGGCCGGCTGGGTAGAGAGAGGAGAGTGGGGAGGATAGGTAGAGGATAGAATATATAGGAGAGGAGAGGGGAGGAGAGGAAACCATGACCCAGTGGGGTGACAGGCCTGTCAGGTGATCATGTTTCTGGACCCCGGCAGCCTTGGCCTATAGCAGCATAGCTAAGATGTGACCTAATGATTAGACGACCCCCTAAGGATGATAATTTGTCTGTCTATGATAATAACTGGAACTACAGAATTAGTAACAATAATTATAACAATTTTTCAAAGAGGTAGGTTTTAAGCCTAATCTTAAAAGTAGAGGTGTCAGCCTCCCGTACCTGGACAGGGAGCTGGTTCCATAGCAGGGGGGCCTGGTAGCTAAATGCTCGGCCCCCCCATTCTACCCCTAGAAACTCTGGGGACCACAACTAGACCAGCATTCTGAGAGCGGAGCGGTCTATTAGGCTGGTAAGGTGTCACTAGCTCCTCCAAGTAGGATGGAGCTAGGCCTCTGAGGACCATGTAGGTCAAAAGAAGGATTTTAAAATATATTCTAAATTTAACGGGCAGCCAATGAAGAGACACCAGTACAGGAGTAATGTGATCTCTTTTGTCAATACCTGTCAGAACTCTGGCTGCAGCATTTTGGATCAACTGGAGGCTTCTTAAAGAGGAGTTTGGACACCCTGATAATAAAGAATTACAATAGTCCAGCCTGGAAGTAACAAATGCATGGACTAACTTTTTAGCATCATGGTGGATCAGTAGTTTACTGATCTTTGAGATGTTCCTCAGGTGAAAAAAGGCACTTGTAGAGACTATTTTAATGTGTGAGTTGAAGGAGAGGTTTTGATCAAAAGTTACTCCAAGATTCCTCACAGAGAGACTAAATGTTAATGAGATACCATCTAGGGTGATCATGTGATCTAATCTATTCCTGAGAGGTTCAGGACCAAACACCATGACCTCAGTTTTTCCTGAGTTAAGGAGGAGGAAATTTGAAGACATCCAGGACTTTATGTCTTTAAGACAGGTCTGAAGCTTCACTAACTTCTCTGTCACCTCTGGTTTCATGGATAAATAAAGCTGAGTGTCATCGGCATAACAATGAAAATTTATCCCATGCTGCTAATGATAATAATAATGTTCCCTGAGGGAAGCATGTACAGGGTGAAACTCAATGAGAACAGAATAAAAGGAGCCTCTGCAAGCAGTCGTTGCATGGAACTGATTTGGGACTGATTTCTGCTTTCAGAGTTGAACAAATTAGCTTGAAACCTTTGTAAATGACTGACACACGTACGGAAGTATTCACAGCCTTTTCTATGACACGCTTGAGCTCAGTAGCATTCTGGTTCCTCTCATTGTGCTTCAGATGTTTCTACACCTGGACTGAAGTCCATCTGCAGTGAATCCGGCTGATTGGACAAAAGGTGAAAATGTACACCTGTCGGAACATGTCGGAGCTAAAACCTGGTTGTGAAGTCCAAGGAATTGTCTCAAGATCCCAGAGACACGGTGGTATGGAGGCACAGATCAAAGGGAGGGTACAGGAACATTTCAAAGCCCCAATAGAAAACATACCAAACATCCCCCACCTTGTGTGTTTCTCAACCAAATGTCGCGTCAATGATCTTGTATCTGTACATTTACGGTGGTGCAACAGTCCAGCTAGACGGGACAAGAGAATTGTGATGTCCCCACCTAAACGGTTGGAGTTGTTGCGACGACATCAACATATGAGGATGCCCCCTGGACGCCTCCCTGGTGAGGTGTTCAGGGCATATCCCTTCTGTAGGAGGCCCCTGGAAAGACCAAGGACACGTTGGAGAGACTATGTCTCCCGACTGGTCTGGGAACGACTGGGGCTTCCCCCGGACGAGCTGGAAGAAGTAGCTGGGGAGAGGGAAGTCTGGACCTCTCTGCTTAGGCTGCTGCCCCCGCGATCCAACCCCGGATAAGCGGCGGAAGATGGATGGATGGATGGATGCATGCATGGATGGAGTTTATCTCTTCCAACTCACAGGATGACACAAACAATTTACAGTGTAGAAGGACATGTCTGAGGTCAATCTGACTGGCAGATGCTAAAACATTTAGCTTCTTTTTACTGAGTTCAGACTGGTTTAAGGGGACAGGACGCGGAGTGCTCACCATACTGAGATCTTATGATATTCTTCTAGATTCATGTTAGCCCCCAGCATGACCAGAAAGTTTGGGCAAGGTTTGCTAGCTTCATGAATGCCAGGAGGGATCTTTGCTGGTTTGGCCTTGTTGGAAGATATTCTGTGAAGTACTTCAACTGTAACATTAGACGGGCAGAAGATGAAGAGCTATTTAGTTGTGAAGTGACCTTCTCCCACCAGGGGTCCTGAATTTGGAATAGCAGCTCCTTTTACTGCCTCAAGAGCTGTAATCTATGGAGAGCCTGGAGGATATTTGTGTACAACCAAGCTCATCATTTCTGTCCAGCCATTTTTGAGTTTTACAGAATACTATATAAACTAGCTGGTAGACGCAGTGATCATTAGCAAAACGGCCACCCTGGAAGTAACAAAGATGTTACTGAAATCAGTAAGTCAGAATCTCAAACTTGAGAAATGAACTATTTAAGGTCTCGGAACATTAACCAGGAACTTTTCTCCTTCCACAGTCCAAAAGTGGCATCAAATTTAGGCATGAAGGTACGCTTGGTGCACTATGGACATACAGCAGGAGCAGAAGGTTTGTTTAAAATGTTTACCCACCTGTGTCCAGGGGAAGGTGCTAGCTCAGTCTGTTTGGACCTGGGCTGAGAGCCCTTCCCCTTAGCCACTCCCGCTGGCGTGTGCACCAGACTGGCTTCCCCGGAACAATATTCTGGAGACCCAGGACAGAGTAGGTCATTCGTCACTGAATGCAAACTTCATTTTGAACATTCACCCTTTGACTTCCCCTCAGAAAGGTCCAGGGTGGCAGTTATGATTTCACACCTCATGGGCAGAGCCCGGACATGGGCCACGACGGAGTGGGCCAGGAGTTCCGTCATATGTGCCACGTCGGAGAGGTTCGCTGAGGCTCTTAGAGCCGTCTTTGACCCTGTGGCAACAGACAGGGAGAAGGCTCGAGAGCTAAGCAGACTGAAACAGGGAGGGGACTCGATCTGTGACTACGCCATCCGCTTTCGTACCCTGGCGACGGAGAGCGGTTGGAATGCCACGGCCCTGTATGACACTTTTCTGAAGGGTCTCTCAGACCCAATCCAGGATCTTCTCATCCCTTTGGACCTACCCCCGGACCTCAACTCACTCATAGCCCTCGCCATCCGCACCGACAACAGATTGCAAGAGTGGAAGCAGCGGTGAGGGACCAGTTACATCCCAGCTTCTGCATTCAGTTCTTCTGTGGTTCCCTGGCACGCCGGACCTCATTGACTTCCCCCCAATCAACCCCCTCGACCCGCACCCCAACGGGAGGAGGAACCAATGCAGCTGGGAAGGGCCCGCCTCTCCCAGGAGGAGCGGGAGTGGCGTTCCCCGAAGGGTCGATGTTTCTACTGCGGCACGCAGGGCCATCTCGTTGCTGACTGCCCCGTCAAGGCAAACCTGAGGGTGAGTCACTTCACAGCCTACACCCATAGGTCCAGACAATTAACTCAAGTAAGACTTTCGCACCGCCGCAGAGACTTTACTTTCGGAGTTTTAATTGACTCAAGGGCTGACGAGAGTCTTATCGACTGAGGCTTGGCTCGGGAGATGGGACTCCGAGTCGAACCCCTGAGTCAGCCCCTCAAAGCGAGTGCGCTCAATGGGAGCAAACTTTTTGACATTTCCCATATCACAGAGCCAGTGACTGTTCATGTCAGCGATCATAGGGAGCACATAAGACTTTATCTGATTAACCCTGTTCAACATCCTCTAATTCTCGGAATCCCGCGGCTGGTGCGCCACAATCCTCACATCAATTGGCGTACTGGAGACATAATTGAATGGGGGAAGGATTGTGAAAATCATTGCCGGGCCCCACGGCCTAAGATTCATGCTTTGACTCTGAAAAAGGATGCTTTTATTCAATCTGCCACAAATTCAGAAGCCATAGACTTAACTACAGTGCCGAGCTGTTACCACCACCTAGCGGAGGTTTTTAGTAAGACCAGGGCCACAGCTCTTCCCCCTCATCGCCCCTATGACTGCCCCATACAGCTCCTGCCAGGTGCTACCATCCCCAAGGTCCGTCTATATGCAATCTCTGGGCCCAGAAGGCAGGCCATGAAGGACTACATTGATACATTCCTGAAAGCCGGCTTGATTCGGCCTTCCTCATCTCCTGCCGGAGCTGGGTTCTTTTTTGTTCAAAAGAAGGATGGAACCCTCCGCCCGTGCATCGACTACAGCCCCCTCAACGACATCACGATCAAGAACCGATATCCTCTTCCCCTCATGTCTACGGTCTTTGACCATTTACAACAGGCGCAGATTTTCACTAAACTAGATCTGCGCAACGCCTATCACCTTGTCTGCATTCGGGAGGGGGACGAATGGAAAACCGGTTTTAACACCCACAGCGGTCACTATGAATACCTGGTGATGCCATTTGGCCTCACAAACATCCCAGCTGTCTTCCAAGACATGATTAATGACGTATTAAGAGACTTCTTAGCTATTAGACTTCTTAGCCATTTCTGTTTATGTCTACATAGATTTTGATTTTCTCCCCTGATTTATAGACTCACAAGAAACACGTAGAACTCGTTTTACAACGTCTCCTTGCTAACCAACTGTTTGTCAAAGCAGAAAAGAGTGAGTTTCATGCCAAAACTGTCTCCTTCCTGGGTTTTATCATAGCCCCTGGAAGGGTTCAGATGGACCTGGCTAAAATGAGCGCTGTAGCCGATTGGCCCACACCTGATAGAAGTGTTCAGCAATTTCTGGGGTTTGCCAACTTTTACAGGCGGTTTATCAGAGGATTCAGCGTGATAGCAGGTCCCTTCCTCTCTCTCACTTCCCGTTTCGCTGGTCTGCTGAGGCTGAAGCGGCTTCCCAAGAGCTAAAGCGTCGGTTCACCACAGCGGCCATCCTCACGCTCCCGGATCCTGCCCGTCAATTCGTGGTGGAGGTTGACACTTCCAGGGTGGGGATTGGGGCCATCCTTTCCCAACGTGCCAAGCATGATGACAAGCTGCACCCGTGTGCATTCTTGTCACGACACCTGACGGCAGCAGAACGTAATTACGACGTGGGAAATAGAGAGCTGCTGGCCGTTAAGGTGGCATTGGAGGAGTGGCGGCATTGGCTGGAGGGGGCGCAACACCCGTTTCTGGTTTGGACCGACCATAAAAATGTACAATATATACGAAATGCCAAATGCTTGAATCCACGTCAGGCCCGTTGGTCAATGTTTTTTAACCGCTTCCATTTTGTTTTGTCCTAGAGACCAGGGGCCAAAAACACTAAGCCCGATTCCCTGTCCCGTCTATTCACCTCTGAGCCCGTGGCCAAGGAACCTGAGCCCATCCTTCCACTTAACTGTGTGGTCGGAGTGGTTTCCTGGCCCATAGAAACCCAGGTTAAGCAGGCGAATGGTGAAACTCCTCCCCCTAGTGGGTGTCCTGAAAATCAGGCCACTCGCCCTCCCTTATGTGTCACCAGTCCAATTGTCTTCCCTGATTCCTGATTGTTTCCAGCTGTTCCCTATTACCCCCCCCCATGTGCTTATAGTCAGGTGTCTACCTTGGTCCTGTGCCAGTGTATCGCGTCTTTTGTCATGATCACCAGCTTGTCCTTCATAGTCACGAGAATCTTCGTAACTTTCACAGCCTTTGTTTTTTTGGGTCCTCGAAAGAGAGTGTATTTTGTTTGGCTTTGCCCCTTTTTGGATTTCTTTACTTTAGTCGTTTTTTTGTTTCATCCCTCCTTGGAGGCGTTTTGAGTTCAAATAAAGACTGTTACTTCCTGAAACTCTGCGCTCGAGTCCTCTGAGTGAGTCTTGTCAGTTAAGTAGATGGGATCAGACAGCATGACACCTGTGTCCATTTCAAAGTTGACAAGATCAATCAATCAATCAATCAATCAGTCAGTCAATCAATCAATCAATCAATCAATCTTTATCTATATAGCATCTGTTACTATCAAAATTGTTTCTAGGCGCTTTACAGAGTAGCCTGACCCCCAACAAGCAACAGTGGCAAGGAAAAACTCCCCTTTAACAGGAAGAAACCGTGAGATGGACCAGGCTCATATAGGGGGACCCTCCTGCTGATGGCCGGCTGGGTAGAGAGAGAGGAGAAGGGGGAGGACAGGTAGAGGATAGAACAGGTAGAGAACATAGAAAAACATTATATTTATTAAAGTAAACTGCCGGTAGAGTTGAGTGGGTCAGCAGGGTCGGAGGTCAGTAGGTCAGCATACAACTATGAAGGCGGCGATACCTGTAGATGAATACGGGTGGAGTAGCAGAAAAACTACACAAGAAATAACATCGCTGATCTACTTGGTGAGGAGGAGAGGAGAGGAGAGGAGAGGAGAGGAGAGGAGAGGAGAGGAGAGGAGAGGAGAGGATCATGTTTCTGGACCCCGACAGCCTAGCAGCATAACTAAGATGTTAACCAAACAATTAGACGACCCCCTAAGTATGATAGTTTTTCTGTCTAGGATCGTAACTGCAACTACAGAATTAGTGACAATAAGCTTTTTCAGAGAGGAAGGTTTTAAGTCTAATCTTAAAAGTAGAGATGGAGTCAGCCTCCCGTACCTGGACATGGAGCTGGTTCCACAGCAGCGGGGCCTGATGGCTAAATGCACGGCCCCACATTCTACCTTTAAAGACTCACCTGGAGGCTTCTTAAAGAGTTGTTTGGACATCCTGATAATAAAGAATTACAATAGTCCTGCCTGGAAGTAACAAATGTATGGAGTAACTTTTCAGCATCATCACGTCAGTAGTTTCCTGATCTTTGCAATGTTTCTCAGGTGAAAAAAGGCACTTCTAGAGACTATTTTAATGTGTGATTTAAAGGACAGTTTGCTCAAAAGTTACTCCAAGATTCCTCAAAGAGAGACTAGATGCCTAAGAGATACCATCTGGAGTGTTAATGGGATCTAATCTATCCGTGAGAGGTTCAGGACCAAACACCATGACCGTAGCTTTTCCTGAGTTAAGTAGAAGGAAATTTGAAGACATCGAAGACTTTATGTCTTTGAGACAGGTCGGAAGCTTCACTAACTGCTCTGTTTCCTATGGTTTCATGGATAAATATAGCTGAGTGTCATCAGCATAACAATGAAAATTTATTCCATGCTGCTGCATAATGTTTCCTAATGGAAGCATGTACAAGGTAAAAAGGATTGGTCCAAGTACAAAACCTTGTGAAACTCCATGGCTAACCCTACTGTATGAAGAGGGAACGCCATGGACATGAGTAAACTGGTATCTACTCAATAAATACGATCTAAACCAGTCTAGTGCTGTCCCTTTAATCCCAATCATATGTTCCAGTCTCTGTAACAGGATGCTGTGATCAACTGTATCAAAAGCAGCACTGAGGTCTAGCAGAACCAGCATAAAAATCAGTTCATGATCTGAAGCTATAAGAAGATCATTCATAACTTTAATGTCCAGTGATGTTTTTTTAAGCAACGGTTTAAACACTGCCACCTTGTAGGACCGGGGTACATAACCTGTCACTAAAGAACAATTGATCTGGTCCAGGGTAGAACCGCCTATCATTGGTAAAACATCCTTCAACAGGTGTGTTGGGATGAGATCTAAAAGACACGTGGTGGACTTGGATTTCTGAATTAGCGAAGATGTCTCAGAAAAATATATAGGGGTGAAGGAGTTTAAGGGCTCGTTGGAAACCCTGTATGTTCCCACAGTCAGCACATCTGGTGATGGTCCAGTTGTTGGGATGGCCTGGTTAGCTTTCTCTCTGATAGCTAGAACTTTATCAGTGAAGAAGCTCATGAAGTCTTCACCACTAAGGGAAGAAGGAAAATGTGGATCTAAAACACTGGGACTCTTGGTCAATTTGGCAACAGTGCTGAAAAGAAATCTGGGGTTATTCTGGTTTTCTTCAATTAAAGAAGAAATATAAGCTGTTCTAGCCTTATAGAGGGCCTTTTTGTTAACTGCCAGACAGTATTTCCAGGCTAAATAGGAGCCATCTATTTTACAAGAATACCACTTCCTTTTTAGTCTTCGCACTTTCTGCTTGAGGGTCTTAATGTGTGAATTATACCAGGGGCACACCTCCTCTAATTTACTATTTTCTTTTTCAGGCTCGCAACAGAATCAAGCATGATTCTTAGTGAGGGTGCTGCACCTTCAGCAACAGAGTTGACCTCGGCAGGGCTGAGATTATAATGACTGATCCCTGGGGAAACACACAGTGGTCCTGGGATCAGCACAGGGATTGCTTCCTTAGACTTAGCTACAGCATTATCTGAAAGACATCTGTTATAGTAAGACTGCGTTCTGAACATAGAAGAATCCTAATCATAAATGTAAAATTGATCAAAGAATGATCTGACAGGAGTGGGTTCTGAGGGAACACAGACACATGTTCTACCTCAACACCATAAATCAGAACTAGATCTAGGGTGTGGTTGAAGCTATGAGTATGAGTTGGTTGATTTATCTGTTGAAGGAAACCAACTGACTCAAGTAATGAAATGAAGCCATTTCTAAAGCTGTCATTTACAACGTCTACATGGATATTAAAGTCTTCAATAATAATGACTTTATCTGTTCTGAGGACCAAGTCAGATAAGAAGTCAGAGAACTCAGACAAGAACTGTGAATGTGGCCCAGCAGGGGGCCAATATACAATCAAGTAATCTACCAACCAACCAATCAATCTTTATTTATATAGTGTCTGTTATACCGTAATCAAAATTGTTTCTAGGCACTTTACAGATTCCCAGAGCCTGACCCCCAATAAGCAACAGTGGCAAGGAAAAACTCCCCTTTAACAGGAAGAAACCTTGAGCAGGACCAGACTCATAGGGGGACCTTCCTGCTGATGGCTAACTGGGTAGAGAGAGGTGAAGGGGGAGGACAGGTAGAGGAGAGAATAGGTAGCGATGCAACTACAAACAAAAGTGGCTTTTCTGTCCTCCAGTTCAGATGGGTGATGCCAAGAGTCAAATGAACTGGAACCATGTTTTGGTCCTGGATTATTTAATAACTTGGAGTGATAGATTGCTGCCACCCCCCCTCTTCGGCCAGTACCACAAGGAATATGATCATTAAGATAGATAGCAGGAGTAGATTCATTTAAGCTAACATACTCCTCCTCCTGAAGCCAGGTCTCAGTAACACCTGCAATATTCTGCTACCCTGGGGCTAGAACCAGGGTAGCCAGAATATTGCAGGTGCTACAACCCCTTTGCTTCTCAGCCCAGCCCACAGGCTGAGCGACCAATGACCATTTGAGGTTAGCATCAAAGTCTATCACCAGAGCTCTTTTAGCTCCTCAAGTCTTTTACATCCAGAACTTCTCTACCTCCAGAAGTCCTCTAACTCTAGAGCTCTTTGACCTGCTGAGCTCTTCTATATCCAGAACTCCTCGACCTCAGCACAGCTGTCACGGACCAGATGAGAACCCAAATGCGACACCAGAGTTTGACTGAACACCGCTTTATTGTCAGAAACAGACAACAGACAGGATTCACCGGGGAGCGAGCAGAACAGAATAATCCGGGACAGGCAAGGTCGAGATCAGGCAGAAGGCAGACAGAATTTACCGGGGAGCAGGCAAAACAGAATAGTCAGGAAGAGGCAAGGTCGGAACCGGGCAGGCAGACAAACAGGGAAACGCTGGAAAGTCATCTGAACGCGAATAACGATCTGGCAGGGAGCAGGTGTGCCTCCAGGGATTAAGAAGGGGGCTCATTAGTGTCCTGATGCACAACAGGTGCGCGGGGTGAAGCAACTCACGGGCACGATTGCCCGCAGCTGTGACACACAGCTTAAAAACCCCCAGCATGTTAGGAGTCCTGAGTGTTTCCTTCTCCCCCTCCCCGCATGTGTCTCATCTCTTTTTTTTTTCTCCCCTGTCTGTTTATTTCTAGGCTGGGCGGAGCGGCTTCCAGACTCTTCCCCCGTCGGGCGATCAACGCACACCTGGAAACCATCTCCAGCCAATCACCCACACCTGTCGTCACTTTTATAAACCTCGGCCACGTCTCATTCTTTGCCGGTTCCTTGTTAACACCCCGTGTTACACCCTGGGTCCTAGAAGTTTTAATTCTAGTTTCACTTCATTATTCCTGTTTCCTGAGCTCATCTGATCGTTCCTTTCTCCCGAAGATCACCCATCTCGGACACCTGTTCGTACCACCAAGCCCGCTCCTGTTTGATTGTGTTTCTTCTGCAGCCTGCACCTCTTGGTTTCTGTCTTGAAAACCTAGTCAGTGAACAAACCCTTGCTCCAACTCCTGTCAATCGTGTGTGTCTGCTTTTGGGGTCTATATTCGTGTCTGCAGAACCTAACACAGCAGAAGAACAGAAAGAAATGTATATCTCATTTCAGGATTTATTTGTGCTGCAATTTGTGTCTTGTCTTTAATGTAATAATGTAATGTGTATTATTAATAGTAGTAGTAATAGTATTAGTAGGAGTAGTAATATTAGTAGTACTAATAGTAATAGCAGCAGTAGTAGCAGCAGCAGTAGTAGTAGTAATATTAAACATTCCATATGCATGATTATTAATAAAGTTAGCTTGTCATTGGTGTAATTGCTATGTGAAGGAGACATTCGATGGTTGATAATTGGACCTACTGATCAGAAAAGGCAGCCATGTGGTCACTAAAGTGATGATGGCCCTGGATCATGTGACACAAGTCCCAGTTCTCGTGGGCCTAACCGTCCTTAATGTTTTGTTTCAACCTTCATCTTAATTCAACTATTGAAATTACTGATTGGCTGTCGATGTGTGTCTCTGTCTATGCATACCTGTTTGTGTGTGAGTGCACTTATGTCTTATGTATGTGCACGTGTGTGTTATTCTTCACCTTTAGTTTATGAGTACATCTCCACCCGATTCCTGACTCAATTTCCCGAATGCTGACTTTGATCAGTGGAGTGCCACCCTCAAAAAGCCCCGCCCTCCTGTAGCTCCACCCTCATGTAGCTCCACTCCCAATCCTGGAGCCCTGCTCTCCTGAAGCCTCGCCCCCTGAAGCTATACCTTTGAAGCTCCGCCCTTGGAAGCTCCACCCTCCTGAAGCTCAGAACTGTCAGAACAGTTGACAGTGGTCACTATGGTGAGTTGAAGTCGCGTCCACTGAACAGAATCAGAGTGAGAGGAACCAGAAGAGATATCAGAAGACAACAACAAAAACAGGTGAGAGCCTCCTCGCGACTGCTAACGTTTCACAACTTCACACGTAGCAAATAAGAACACCAAAAGTGTTGCTGTATGGGCAGCGAGATTGTAGAACTGAAGATCCAGGGGGTCTTGTCAGTTTACCACAGATGGTGAATTCACTTGAGACAATGCAGATCTTTATCATTCCAAAGTTGCTTTGGAAGGTTGCGGCTTATGAGTTGCCAGATTAGGCCATCACCCATACGTCTGGGAGGGAGGCTCAGCTTTGGTGCTCAGCAGTGGTCTTTTTAAAATGCACCCGTCCGTGTGTCATTGTTCAAAGCTTCGGCTACACGTCTTCATGCCAAGAAGACGCTGCAACCCAGCAAACGTGCTTGTCATGGCACACAGTGGTCACATGATGGAGGGTGGGAGGTGCCCGCTGAGTTTACACCAAGTGCCAAGCCCCCCCTTGCACGTCCACCGTCCTTTATTATCACTTGAGTGAGCACACAGCCAAAACCACGAGTCCACATCGGCTCTCTGAGAGGCCTGAGGAACGAGGCTGCAGTGTGGGTGTGCATGTGTAGCTGAGGCGTGCTGCATTGTGTCAAGGTCCAAAACACACTTCCTTCTTTTCTTTTCTGTCTAAAGGGTAATAGAGCAGTAATAGCTGAAACGTGACAGTTTCGACTGCTTTAGTAGTAGTAGTACTGTAGTTTGTTTTTATCTCTTCGGTGGTTTCAGAGATGTACTGAGGACAGTGGAAGACAGTGGAGGACAGGAAGTGTTCTGAGAGCTGGGGGACATGTAGCGATGCCTCTTTGGCCTCTCAAACATCATTTTTTTACAACTCGCCTCCTCTCTGGTCACATGATCCTAACAACAGGACACACACACACACACACACACACACACAGCTCCATCTCAGGATGCCAGAGGTGTAATTGACTTTTCAAACTTCAGAAACGCTGCTCAACTTTCTTGATGTGGCTCTAGAGGATCAGTTTTGACAGGTTCATTTTCATCCACTCTAATTGGTTCTGCAAGACTCCGTCTCTCCTCTCATGCACACACACATGCACGGAGACAAAACCATGTTGTCAGCGTGGTTGACCTAGAAAACTCTTCCCTAGACTACCTCAGCAGCAGCAGCATCAGACACGGCCACCACATCCAGGGCCATGATCAGGAGACACCCCTAACCAGGAGAAGTGAAGCGCCTTGAACATCTGAACTCAGGTCTGGCTGTTGCTGCTGTGCAGGGACTGTTGAAGATGCTCCGCCACTGACGGGGACACACTTGATTATTTCACTTTGTGTGCTTGGTTCCTGGTGTTTGCCCGTCACCATCTGGCCCTCTCGTTAGCATTAGCCTCTTTGAAGACGGAGGCTAAATTGGCACTAATGGCATGTCAAGATGCAAACAGCAGAGGGAACATTTTTAATTAAAATGTTTGCCCAGAAAAATCAGCTTCTGCGTTAGTGAGTTAATCATGGCTAATTTGAAGCAACGGCAGCAGGTGAAAGCAGACTGGGATGTTCCCATGGCAGTAAGATCTAGAGATGTTTCTCCTGCTCTTCCCTGATGACAGGAAGGCATTAAAATACCTCACGTGTGTTTCTCCTGATTAGGTGTGTGATCTCAGCCTGCGTATAACAACGCTCCGGCTGCAACAGGAAGTTCTCGGGGCTGATTTCAGTTTCTGGGAGCCTTCAAAACCAGACCAGTTGCTAAAACAAACTTCCTGATTCATCAACACCCTACTTTGAAGTTCAAAAGCAACAGTCCTCTATTGTCTTTACTTCGCTGACATGTTGTTCTGCCTTTTGGGCTCCTTATGTCCCATTGCTCCCTGAACTTTAACTTCTGGGGCTCTCCCACGTCTGACAGTCATCTTGATGTATCCTTTACTGGGAGTCCACTGCGGACCGGTCTGACCTGTATGTTTTATGAGAGGAAACCCAGACAGCCTCAGAGAGCAGGCTGACACACCACAGCTACGTGGAACCCAACATCTACAACACCAACCACGATGGCACCATGTCAGCATACTAAAGGCATACTAACGACAACACATGTCCTACAGAAGGTGAGGATGGTCATTCATGCTTCAGCGGACTGTGGTTCTCTATGAGTTCACACCCAAACTAGCAAGAGGGGCGACATTTACAGCTGGTCACATGTCAGAGAACAACACGCCACTGGTACAAAGAGTCAGACAACAAGACAAACACGATATTGTAGTTATGGTGTAGCTCAGATGGTCTAGAGGTGTCTTTGTTTAGGCAGGGAAGATGTGGCTCCCAGACGGTTCTTTCTTTCTACTCGTCTCGTCTCCTTGACCACTTTATTCCTCTTGGGGTCACGGGAAAGGGTCACAACAGGTGACACAACTGGTCCCTCCCGGATGAATCCCCAGTATGAGCATTTGTGGGTTCGGTACTTTACTCAAGGCTACCTCAGCAGTGCTCTGAAGGTGCTATGGCACCTCGCCCTTCTACCAGAACACCTTCCAGAATTTATCTGCTGTGGGGCTGGAACAAAGAACCATCTGCTTCTCAGCCCAGTTTTCCTTCCTTCCTTCCTTCCTTCCTTCCTTCCTTCCTTCCTTCCTTCCTTCCTTCCTTGTGTGTTATGGCCAATAGACAGCCTGGATCCAGCCAGCAGTTACACTCCAGTAGGGTGCTGAGTGGGAGCTAGGAGTTATGAGAGCTACCTAAGGAAGGGGATGATGAAACTTTCCTGTCGCCCACTCAAACACTCAGGTGTGTGATCAGAAGTGCTGCTGAAACCCTCCGTAGGCAGTCTAGTGTAGTAGGAACAAGACAGACGTGATTTGGGTGCTAGACACATGGGACTAATCTTAGCAGGCTGTGGAGAGACAAAGGCACATGCTCAGGTGGGTTTTTAATAGAAATCCAGGCAACATCATAGGGGAGCCAATCATAATTGGGATCTTTTGATGGCCACGAACATGATTAGATGATTGCATATGGCCACTGGATCGCCACTCAGTCAACAGCCATATGTTCAGCTGACAGCCCTTCCCTTGAACACGACTCCACATTCAGTTCTGCCTCTTTAATTTCAAATCAGTGGACTTCAGCTGCAACTTTAAACTTAACAGTTTGACTAAACTTTGAGAGGAGGAGGACGAGGACAAGGAGGGGGGAGGATGAGGAGGATGAGGAGGGCCGAGGTTCCCTTAATTTACTGTTGTTTGATGTTGACGAGGCTGCTCACTAGACAACAATCAACTCCAACTTTGGGAAACTGCGTGCGTGCGTGCGTGCGTGTGTGTGCACTCTCTTTCTGCCAGGATCACATTTTAATGGAATGAAAAGTTAAACTCCAAAGCTTTTAATAATCTATTGAATGGTTGTGATCAGACCAGAGTCTCCTCACACCAGCAGCCAGTAATGAGCTCTTCACTCAGCCAGCGATGGTTTCGACACCTTCCCTGGGGAGCATACTCAGGACTTTCAGTCATTCCCAGTGTGTCTAACTTAAACATCAGTCATTGTGTAATTGTGTACCACCACAGCAGAGCAGACGCTCCCCATACATTCCTGTTCAACTCAGGGCAACAGGAGGGCATCAGGAATCCTGCCGAGGAAGTTGCTTGATCACATTCCTTAATGATTCATTTAGTCTAAGAAACCTGCACATTCGTTAAGAAAGGAAATGACCCAGAATGGGCAAAACACACTGGTGATGCTGGGAAACTACTAGAAACTGGTCATACCTACAACCAGAGCACAGGGAAAGGTCCTCAGTGCTCCTGGAGGGTCCACTTACCATGTCAGCCAAGCCCCGCTGATGGTCACACAGTTTTCCACCTGTGTCGTTTATCCTTACAGGTATTAATTACAGTAAATAGATGAGGAAATTGAGTTAAAGCATTAACATCATATTTACAACATGCTTCTGACTGTAACACCATCATAAGCAAGCATCAAACATTTTGTGAGCTTATTAACAAGGTGCCACAAAAGCTTTGATCCTTTTATCACACCTTTGAATCCATCAGCCAGCGATCGAAGCAGCTGTTGTCAATGTATGTCACCGTTCTCCTACCTTGCCACCTTATTTCTATTTCTTCATGCCTAATCTCTCTTCTACCTTGGAGGGTCCTCCTCTATGAGCCGGGTCCTACTCAGGGTTGCTTCCTGGTAAAGAAGAGTGCTTGTTGAGGGGTCAGGCCTACTAGGGACTACTGTAAAGACTAATAACTTGATATTGATATAAATATCAACATCAGTCCTCAACAGCAACATTGTAGACATTTGCGAGGACATTCCTGATAGTGGAGGACAGCCGGCTCATGTTGAATCATCACGGCTCTGACGGGTCCCCTGACCTACCGGACGGATCAATTGCTCGCTGCTGTCAGGGCTCGGCCGGCAGCCCAAAGCATCAGTTCTGCGTGCAGGATTTCCAATGCTTCAATAGAGGTTTTAGAAATCCCTTCCTTCTCCCTACCAGGCTCCCAACCCCCCTCCAATCCATCATCTTTGCCTCCAAATTCCTACCCCACCCCCTGTGATCAAACATAAGCCCCCTGCTTTCTGTAAAATAATGTCTTTCTTAGCACATGAGCCGTTGCAGAACTCATCTTGGATTATAAATAGAGAAAGAGTGAGCCGCCCCGTCTTTCATGAGGGGCTGAGCAGAGACATACATTTAGAATCACATTCCTCTCTGCCTGTTTGGGCTAATTATGTGCTCTGGAAGCAGAACACAGAGCAGCAGGGTATCAGGCTAATTTGTTTTTATGTGAGAAAAAAACTGATTGGATATTCTCAGTACAAAAAACATTAAATGATGACATAATATCGAATTGAGCATATTTTAATCCAAACCACGTAGTTTGGATTAAATGTTGGTCAGGTTGGGAATTTTGGACTGACATACAGGCGTTGTGGAACAAATGTTACTAAAAAGTCTTGGAGTAAAAAATCCACTGTGCAAACAGTCAGGACGCCTTGATCTGTAGAGGCCAAAGCTGAGAGGTAGAGTCAGAATAGTGGGTCAGAACAGTCAGGACAGGGTCAGAACAGAGAGGACAGGGTCAGATAAGTCAGAACGGGGTCAGAAGGGTCAGAACAATCAGGACAGGGTAAGATGGGTCAGAACAGGGTCAGAAGGGTGTCTCCATCTTTCCCTCACTTGTGATCATGTAATTGTAATTGTTTATTATCAGGGAGTCGAAACACCTCTTTAAGAAGCCTCCAGGTGATCCAGGTGAGCCCAATAGACCACTCCGCTCTCAGAATGCTGGTCTACTTCTGGTCGCCAGAGTTTCTAGGGGTAGGATGGGGGCCAAGCATTTAGCTACCAGGCCCCCCTGCTTTGGAACCAGCTCCCTGTCCAGGTACTTGAGGCTGACTCCATCACTACTTTTAAGATTAGGCTTAAAACCTACCTCTTTGAAAAAGCTTATTGTTACTAATTCTGTAGTACCAGTCATTATCATATACAGACAAATTATCATACTAAGGGGGTAGTCTAATCATTAGGTTAACATCTTAGCTATGCTGTTATAGGCCAAGGCTGCCGGGGTCCAGAAACATGATCACCTAACAGGCCTCTGTCACCCCACTGGGTCATGGTTTCCTCTCCTCTCCTCTCCTCTCCTCTCCTCTCCTCTCCTCTCCTCTCCTACCTATTCTCTCCTCTACCTGTCCTCCCCCTTCTCCTCTCTCTCTACCCAGCCAGCCATCAGCAGGAGGGTCCCCCTACATGAGCCGGGTCCTGCTCAAGGTTTCTTCCTGTTAAAGGGGAGTTTTTCCTTGCCACTGATGCTTGTTCGGGGTCAGGCCCTGGGATTCTGAAAAGCACTTAGAAACAATTTTGATTGTAACAGATGCTATATAAATAAAGATTGATTGATTGATTGATTGATTGATTGATTGATTGATTGATTGATAGTAGTATTAGTAGTAGTATTGTTGTTGTTAGTATTAGCATTATTCATGTTATTATGAGTGTTATTATTGTAATAACTCTCATAATAACAATAGGAATACGTTTGCTGTGTATAGAGAGGGGTTTCGTCTGACTAATGCAACCTTTTTTTAATTACTTGGTTTCAGGACTGTATATTTTCCTGAATCTCTCAGAGGTGTAAATTTTTGCAGTGTTGCTTCTGTGAGACACCTCTGTCTCTGTCGGACTGATAGCCCAGTTTTTTGTCTGTGTCTCTGGGGGACCAGATGAGGGAGGAGCAGGTATCAGTGGCCCCACACGGCAGCACAGCAGCCTGCTGACCAGGCGGAGCTGAGCAGCGGAGCTGAGCAGCAGCAAGCTCCTCCCATCAAGGTGGTTCTCCTCGGAGGAACTGTGACTAAAGCAGCAGGAGCAGCCCAAACCAGTGGCCTGACTGGGATTCAGGTGGACGAATGGAACCTCCACTTCTCTGTCCACTCATGTGCAGGAAGCAGAATGCTTAGACCTACCTGCTGCTTTCTCCTCCGGCCAAAACACATCCCCAAACAGCCACCGCTGCCCTCAGGGAAGGGTCCTATCAAGCTTAGGGGGCAACTGAGAACATTGGGCCCGATTCACCAATATGTTCTTACGAATCTTCTTAGATTCTTTCTTAAGTTGTCCTTAAGAAGTTTTTTAAGAAAACCCTACGTCGGATTCATCAACGCGTTCGTAAGCCCCAGAATTGTTCGCAGCTGTGTTCTTAGATTGATGAATGCCATCTGTTCGTAAGTTGAAAGCACGTGCCAGGTGAGTCTAATTAACATACGATTATCATAAGTCACCGCCCACTAATGCCATAAAAGGAACTGCAGCAGGACCCTGTAGACAGAGCAAAAAGCAGCCAAATGCCCAAAGCGAAATGCCCAAAGCTTGCCTCTCCACGCCTGATTACTGACGCCGTGTTGAACAATCAAGAAAGGATGGCTAACACGCTTGATAAAATTGCCTCAACCCTGATGACTATAGCCAACACGCTTAAAGAAATCAACGAGAATGTAAAAAAAATAAACGTGTAAAAGCTGTGCTCGGATTGTGACAATAATGCATTTTATTCACAAACGGGCAATTAATCGCGCTCGAACGTGAACCGCGTGCCTGCAGTCTGGCCCCATCATTGCGTCAGGACGCACATTCTCACGGGGTCGTGGCTCTGTGTCCAAACACATCCAGCGCCCCTTTAACATGCCGATGGTGCGTTCAATGGTGGAGCGACTGCGCGCATGCATCTGATTGAATAAAACTCCTGTGGAGTCTGAGGGTTGGTCAGTGGTGTCAACAACCAGAGCATATCCTCGATCCCCTAATAAAATAAATCAAGATAAAATCAAATAAAAAGACAGTTTTGGCATGGTTTCCAATTTGGTTGATTAATGTTAAGTCATTGGCACATTTACGTAATTTTAAAATTCTCCGTAAATCACCAAAAATAGGAAATAAACAAATAAATAAATAAATATGACAGAATTATCATTGTAATATTGAATTTTATTGAACTGCACAAGAGAAGAAAACCCAACCATGCCAACATGTCGGCACTGAAATGTGCGCAAGAGTACTCCTGAGTGTTCGTAGGATTTGTTCTCACCTACGCATAAATCCAGGATAAGAAGAAATTGGTGAATGCCACAATCTTCGTCAACTGTTCGTAAGTGGGACTTAAGAACAAATTTGTTCGTAAGAACGCTTCGTGAATCTGGCCCATTGGGCCTCATTCACCAATATGTTCTAAAGAATCTTCTTAAGATTCTTTTTTAAGTTGTTCTTAAGAAGTTCCTGAAGAAAACCCTACGTCAGATTCATCAACGCGTTCTAAGCCTCAGAATTGTTCGCAGCTGTGTTCTTAGATTGATGAATGCCATCTGCTCGTAAGTTGAGAGCGCGTGCCAGGTGAGTCTAATTAACATATGATTAGCATAAGTCACCGCCCACTAATGCCCATAAAAGGAACTGCAGCAGGGCCCTGTAGACAGAGCAGAAAGCAGCAAAATGCCAAAAGCTTTCCTCTCCACGCCTGACGTGTTGAACAATCAAGAAAGGATGGCTAACACGCTTGATAAAATTGCCTCAACCCTGATGACTATAGCCAACACACTTAAAGAAATCAACGAGAATGTAAAAAAAAACAAGAATGTAAAAAAAAAATAAACGTGTAAAAGCTGTGCTCTAAAACCGGTCTCTCTTATTTTTTCTTTTTGAAGTGAATCAAGACTGTTAGACTGAAATTGTGACAATAATGCATTTTATTCACAAACGGGCAATTAATCGCGCTCGAACGTGAACCGCGTGCCTGCAGTCTGGCCCCGTCATTGCGTCAGGACGCACATCCTCACGGGGTTGTGGCTCTGGGTTGGTCAGTGGTGTCAACAACCAGGGAGCCAGGGCATATCCTCGATCCCCTAATAAAATAAAACAAGATAAAATCAAATAAAAAGACAGTTTTGGCATGGTTTCCAATTTGGTTGATTAATGTTAAGTCATTGGCACATTTACGTAATTTTATAATTCTCTGTAAATCACCAAAAATAGGAAATAAATAAATAAATATGACAGAATTATCATTGTAATATTATATTTTATTGAACTGCACAAGAGAAGAAAACACAACCATGCCAACATGTCGGCACTGAAATGTGCGCAAGAGTACTCCTGAGTGTTCGTAGGATTTGTTCTTACCTACGCATAAATCCAGGATAAGAAGAAATTGGTGAATGCCACAATCTTCGTAAAATGTTCGTAAATGGGACTTAAGAACAAATTTGTTCGTAAGAACGGTTCGTGAATGAGGCCCATTGATTCTTTACTAAAATATATGTCCCAAACTAGTTCTTTCAAGTAAAGGATCTATTTTTTGTTATTTATAAGATAAACTATAATTTAATTTGCACTTTTAAGAGGAGGACATGTGTGTTTGTGTTTTGCAGGTAGACCCTGACCTCAGAACCCCCTGAGAAATAATTAAAGGAATTTTTTTCACTCAGAGTTCATCAAAAGCTAAAAAGGGTGAGCACATCTTAGCGTTAACCCAATATCACAACTGGCTTTGAAACCTTTGATTTCCCTGTGTTGCTCTTAAACTGAGCAACTTTTAACAAATGAAAAGTTCAGTTAACCCCAGACAAGCAACAGTGGCAAGGAAAAGCTCCCCTTTAACAGGAAGAAACCTTGATCAGGACCAGGCTCATGTAGGGGGACCCTCCTGCTGATGGCCGGCTGGGTAGAGAGAGAGGAGATGGGGGAGGACAGGTAGAGGATAGAATGGAGAGGAGAGGAGAGGAGAGGAGAGGAGAGGAGAGGAGAGGAGAGGAGAGGAGAGGAGAGGAGAGGAGAGGAAATACACTATTTATGCAAGCCGCCGGCCAAGTGGGTCAGCGGGGCCGGAGGTCATCATGCAGCTCCGAAGGGAGCGATACCTGTAGATCAGGGGTGGGGAACCCCCGGCCTCCGGGCCGTATACGGCCCGCGAGACCATTTCTACCGGCCCTCAACGCAATAAGATTGTTATATTTTATGTGTGCACTTATACAGTGGGACCGTTCGCTAAACTCTGCGAGCTGCGAGTAGCAGCGGTAGCGTATTTTTGCCTTTCATATCCTGAAATTTCTTTCGTAACAAGAGGAAATATTTTCCCGTTTTCTGAGATAAAACAGACGGTTATGCTATGTCCGAGTCAAGGTCAGGGTCAGTGAACACAGCATGTGATGTACGTAGGGGGCTGGACTGATTGACACGGAAGAAAAATTGATGCATCATGGCGACTGTTAAGAAAAGGAAGGTGGATGCAGAATGCCGTGTATTCCAGGAGAAATGGACAAATGATTTTTTTCTTTGTTGAAGTAAAAGACAAGCCAGTGTGCCTAGTTTGTGGCGAGGCGCTGACAGTGATGAAAAAGGCAAATCTCGAGCGCCATTACAGCTCGAAACACGCTAAACTCGACGAGTTGAAAGGACAGATGCGTTTGGATAAAATTAACGCTCTTCGTTGGAGTTTGGAGGCTCAACAAGCAGCTTTCACACGACCATGTACCGACAGAGAGAATATTATGCGTGCAAGTTTTGTGGTGAGTGAATTAATAGCCACGAAACTGAAACCTCACGCCGAAGGAGAGTTCCTGAAGGAGTGCCTCGCGCCGGACAAAGTAAAATTGTTTCAAAGCGTGATTTTTTTTTCGTGAATAACTATTGAACTAAGACATACTGTATATTGTTATGATTCCAGTGGCTAACGGTATGTTTTTATGGTCAAGGAATCTAAATATGTAGTCAAAGTATATGTGGGACTAATATTTATGGTGGAAATCACAAGATGCCAGGAATTGTTGCGCTTGGCGGAGGTCTGCGCTCTCCGAGTGCTTTCTAGTTGTTATTATTATTGTCTTTATCTTTCTTTCTTTTCATTTATTTTCTTATTATTAATATCTTGTTGTATTGTATTGTTGTATTGCAGTTTTTGTATTGCAGAGTAGAGGCCTCGAACAGGCCCTTACGGGTCTCTTGCCTCAACTCTGCACCTTTTTTATTATTGTTTTGTAAGATCATGTAAACATATTTTACTTGTTTGTCATTTTATTCTATTTTTTTGGTGATTTTATATGCATGTGTGCTAAATAAATAATTCAAATTCAAATGCAGCAATCATGAGACTTAGTAACACAGTGGTTCTAGACTTTTTTTTCGTCTTTTTTTTTGCATCCCTAGGTATGTGTTCATAATAGTATGGCCCTCGGAGGACCTCGATATGAAAAAGGTTCCCCCCCCCTTCTGTATTCATCTACAGCAGGGGGGGGGGGCAGAAAAACTACACAAGAATCTATTTACGTTTTACCAAATTTACGTTTGCTTCTCGCCAGCAGCTTTAGATTGGCTTTTATGTCGCCTGCTCTGGCCCCCAGAATGCACTTAACTATGGTCGCTGGAGTCGGCTTCACGTAGCGCAAAACAGAGTCGCCAATTACCAGGGTTGGTTTCTCAGCGGGTGTGTCGCCGAGTGGGGAAAAACGATTAGCCACGGGGAGCGGGTGGTGGTGCACCGTGGGCCTTTGGTTTAGGCTACGCTTCCTGCGAACCCTCATCCAGCCGCCCTGGTTAGCCGGCTGCTCGGCTGCTGCCAGGGGACCGCTAGTTGTTGCTAGTTGCTACGCTAGGCGGCTCCACAGCAGCTAGCTTCTCCTGGTTACCTGACGCAACTCCAGCTAACTCCAAGCTGCGGAACCGCGTCTCAAGCTCACTAAGTCTCGCCTCCATAGCCGTAAATAAACGACACTTTCTGCACCTATTCCCTTCACTAAGGGAGGCAGAGGAGTAACTAAACATTTCACACGCTGAACAGACAAAGACACCGGGTGAAACAGATGGTGAGGCCATGCTAATGCTAATAGTCGGCGGAGCCCTGTATTTGTTTAATATGGGTTATTTCTCACTGTTATGAGGTGACTCGAATGTCCCAAGTGTTCAATTTTAAGTAAAGTGAATACAACACCCCGTGCACAGTGCAACCAACGAACGATTGAGAAGACAGGAAGTGACGCAATACGTTACCGGACCACCAAGAGACCACCAAGAGAAACAGCTGCCATCTGCAGACCATCTGCACAAGCTAACAGGAGCTGGCTTGAAGCTGCCAACCAAAACCGGGACAGACTGGGAGCAAGCAGACTGGACTAGGACCCTGAATGTGTAGATTAGGCTAAAACATACTGGGTTAAAGTTGGAACCAGATCTGAGAATGGGGCCCAGTTTAGATATATCAAAGCGGACAGTGAGACATGGTGGACTTAATGGTGTTACTTTCTACTGAATGCGCGCGTCTCCCAGCAACACAATCTGGCAGCAGTCTGGCGGGAAGGGGGGGGGGGGGGGTATTTATTCAGTCAAAGTGCAGTTTAGGGAGGTGATGCTGTACTGGTTACCAGTTAAATCAGATGCTTGTGTGTTAAAGAGACGCTCCATTGTCTCAAAGCTGAAACTGCCTCTTTCTAACACAGCACTGAAGAAGCAGAGGACACACGCACGCACGCACACACACACACACACACACACACTCACACACACACACACGTCCACTGGCCAGGCTGTGGAAACTGGGAATTTTTCCAGTTTGTATTAGGAGAGAATGACTCTCTGAGCAACCTGCAGAACTCAACAAGTGTATGTAACATCAGACAACAGGAGCTGTGAGTCCATCAGAGCCGTCTGGGCTCCTCCGTGGTTCTGGGGCCTCCTCTGTTGTGGGAGACATCTCACACTGGTCATTTAACATTCTCACATTAAATCATGTGAAAGTAGCACAATAAAGGTCCAGTAGGGGTTCTTCTGCTCCACATGCACCAGTCTGGTGGCTGCTATTCATCTTTACTTCCATTGCAACAATCCCAATTGTCTCTAGGAGCTCCACAGAATCCCAGGGCCTGACCCCCAACCAGCAAGAGTGGCAGGAAAAACTCCCGTTTAACAGGAAGAAACCTGGAGCAGGACCAGGCTCATGTAGGAAGGGGGGCCCTCCTGCTGATAGAGGAGAGGAGAGGAGAGGAGAGGAGAGGAGAGGAGAGGAGAGGAGAGGAGAGGAGAGGAGAGGAGAGGAGAGGAGAGGAGTTGCGGCGCGGCCCTGGTCCAGAACAGAGCAGGGCTGCTGGGTCCACCTACTGTGAGACCAGAGGCTGCCTGGTAATCAAGTAAATAGGGAAATAAAAAGGAGTGGGGAAGGTTTTTGTTCTTATTACAATCATAGACTATAACTACAACGATTATTCAAATAACAGTCAAATAGCTGTAAATCCTGTTAGCAGCATTTCCATCACTGGTCCAATTGATTCAGAAGGCGATTCACGCTGATACAGTCAGAGATGCAGAAATGTCCATCAAGGCCGTCCTTCAACAATTATTGGACCAGGTTTGGAATCGTGTGAAGGTTGAGGTGACATGAAAGCCTGCACAGGGTCCAGATCACTGGGAGCTTCAGGAGCTTCCTATCGCTCCTGCAGAATCCAGCAGCTGATGGAGCTCTACAGAGATCCACCTGTTTGTGGACCAATAGGTAGCTTGGTGCTGCTGACTGTGGTTGATGGTTTGGATCCCTCAGGCTAAACTAGTGCTCAAGAGCCACTCCGTTGGGCTGGATCCAGCTGCCATAATGGCTCCAGGCTACAGATGTAACCACAGGGGAAGGAGAAGATGGTGCTCTATATACTCCAGTGACTCCTGGGTAATCAGAGCCTCCTCTGGACCAGTGAGGTCTCAGGCTAATCAGCTAAAGCTTGATTAGATGAGTTACAACAGAGTAAGCAGGGTGGATGGACAGACGAACGGAGAGGCAGGCAGGCAGGCAGGCAGGCAGGCAGACAGACAGACAGACAGACAGACAGACAGACAGACAGACAGACAGACAGACAGACACAGCGGCAGCGGAGCGGCACAAATCCAGGCGGTGCAGCTCAGCAGTGCACAGATTTTATAAAAAGATTTTTAAAAAATGAATAGATTAAATCCGTAAAAATACCACCCCCACCCCCCCATCCCCCGCAACTTAGAGGATTGTGTGCTAATTAGAAATGAGTAAAATTCAGGGAGGATAGAACAAAGGAGATCATACGGTATTAATGAACAGAGATGGAGGGATATCACCCAATCTCCATCCCACCCCTCCCTCTTCACTCCCCCTCCTTTCATGTGCCTGTTTCTTTTTCTTCTCCACTTCCTTTCAAACTTTGTTTCCTTTTCTTTATTTCCCTTTGGTGCACTCCTTTATTTCCTGTAACAAATTCCTTGATTGTTTGGTTGATGCCCCTCAGCACCGCCAGCACTCCACCAGGCAGCTGTGTTCCAGTTGGCGTGCTTGGCTTTCTGGACCTGCGCCGCCCTGCTCCATGTGGATCCTCTTGCCTGCCTCCCTCCTCAGTCCTTAATTAAGGAAAGCTCTGCTGTTTGGTTTCCGCGGTTGTGCTCTAGTAATGAAGTGGGACCCTGCACCATCTCAGCTGACTAGAACTGTCTCACGTTCTGGTTTGTTGGCTGCTTCATCACCCACCTCCTCTCATGGATCTGATCAACTCCTCCACATAGAAGCTTAACTGTGCCCTCAAATGATATCAAACATCAACAAAGACACAGTCAGGGTGGACAGAGCCTCTAGCAAGACCCAAAGGCAGCAGGTCCATGCAGGATGTTGCTTGCTTCATACGTAGATCACATTTAATGGATTTGTCCCATTTAGCAACATAACCACGTCCTGATGACTGGCAGAAACAGACGCCCCCCTCTGCACAACAAGGTGGAATAATAACAATTACCAGTAGAGCCATTTTAACCCTAAACCACACCGGAGCAGCAGCCAAGGGAGACAGATCAACCAGATCCCTACTGAGCTTTCTTCAACCTTCGCTGTCACTATGAATTATGTGAAGGAGATTAGCAGAGGGACAGAACAGCTCTCCAAAAAGGAGGAGTGGCAACAGGGGAAGGACGAGTGAGCTGAGCAGAGAAAGAAGGATTGATCAGGAGGCGGCACAACATCAACATTCTCTTGTCTGTCACCTACAGGACCCAGTTATAAAGGCACCGCAGACAAGTGGATTTAATGTGGACCTCAGAGACAAAATGAGGCTTTGGGACCATGCTGTCAGTCCAGGTCCAAACACCTTCAGAAGGCTTCCAGCAAACACTGGGCCTGGACTATCCTGCTCCTGGGAAACCCCCTGTTGGATGGGTTCCTGCTCATACAGGAGCTCTCTACCGACTCAATGGGATCATTTAAAATCAGAACTGTTCTGATGAGTTCCAGTGTATCTGTCAATCGTTGTGGGGGTGGAAAGTTAAAAAAAAGCCTCAACTAGCGCATATTCAGGTGCAATCACACATCACATGAGTTTCCCCCATCCTGACCAAGGACGACAGAGGTCCTATCATCTGTCCCATTAGATCGCTCGTCATCCGTGGGGTGTTTGGAGTCATTTTCTCCTGATATTTGGCTCCAAAGGTGGCCGGGGCCAAAAGTCTTTGTGTGTAGGAAACATTGAGGACTCCAGAGTCAGGACTAGGTGGATTGTGAGGCTAAGGAATGTAGCCCATCAGAAGAAAAGACTGGGGATGATATCCTGGAGGCAGTGCCAACACACTGGTTTTTATTTCCTCCAGCTTCCTTGTTACTGTCTTTCTAACAACCGTTCTCAGACCACCCTCTTCTTCTATGTCCTCGTCCATGTTCTCTGGTGTGGTTGCAGGTGGTTGCTGGTGTCTTCTTCATTTGTGTTTGGTGTCTTCTTCATTTGTGTTGGATCAGATATGATCAGATGACCAGATTCTAGATGGGTCGTGGACAAAATCTTCACCTGTGGTGTGTTGAGACTATGGGAGCAGTACACAGAGCATCAGAAGTGTCCAGTGCTTGTCTTCATGTGTCTGGCTCTGAATCTCCAAATAGTTTTATATGTTCAGCTCATTTCTGACGTCATCAACAAAAAGACCTTTGAAAGAAGGTAATCAATGCAGACATGTTTTATACCCTTTCCTTTTATTATGTGGTTGTTCCAGCCTAATGATGTAAAACCTCCAATGTTCTTCATCAGTACTGCAGAATCTTCCAGTGAAGAAGTAAACCCTCGCTTTGACTCCAGGATTCAGACGATTGCT
The DNA here is from genome assembly GCF_901000725.2 of Takifugu rubripes. NCBI lineage: Eukaryota > Metazoa > Chordata > Actinopteri > Tetraodontiformes > Tetraodontidae > Takifugu > Takifugu rubripes. The sequence continues at coordinate 415,232 of NC_042302.1, read as the reverse complement.
GAGACCATGACTGGGGTCATCACCATCAATGGGACCATCACTGGGACCACCAATGGGGTCATCACTGGGACCATGACTGGGGTCATCAATGGGACCATCACTGGATCCATCACTGGAGTCATCAATGGGCTCCATATGGCCTGAGCCTGGGTTTGGTCCACAGCCAAGAGAAGTCCCCCAGAATCAGCCTGTACTGGTGTGCATGTGTGTACGTGCGCATGTTTGTGTGTAAGTATGAATGTGCATGCGCATGTTTGTGTGTGTGTGTGTGTAAGGGGGGGGGGGGGGACTGCGTGCATGTGCGTGCGTGTGTCAGTTCCTGCGCATTTTTGTGTGTGTGTAAGTGTGAATGTGCATGTGTGTGCTTGCGTGTGTCTGTGCGTGCGCATGTGTTTGTGTGTATAAGTGTGAATGTGTGTGTGTGTGTTCTCTTAATTGAATATTGATAGTGAGGCGAGCACAAAGGGTGAACAGCTGTGTCTGGTACTTCATCATATGCGTGTGTGTATCACTCATTATCAGGCCCAGCTGGTCCTTCAAGACGAGTTATCAGACAGTGACCACACACACACATACACACACACACACACACACACACACACACACACACACTTACATACTGTTTTAAAGTTTTTACACTAATTGACGAACAACTTTGACAGAGATCAAAGTCAACCACACTGAGCAGAAGAGGAATTCCCTGGTGATGCTGATGTTTGTAAAGTTACAAGAAACCAGAATATCAGATTTATTCATGACTGTCTCTGAAACACAACCCATTAGTCCCACAGAGGAGTGTTCTCTGAAGGGTATTGGCCTTAAGAACACGGAAGTTGTTCTACTGACAGGGTCTCCTCAGACCACGTCAGAGGTGGTCCCACAGTTCAGAGCAGGTCTGGATGAAATATCACAGTGATGAATGATCAAGTCTAGAATTACTAGTAAAGGTGGGTGGCTAGGCTGGTACCTGGTAGACACATCCATCCTCTTAGAACTTCTGGCAAATCCAGCAGACAGCATTTCTGGACGGGGACACACCTGGGAGACAATCATGTGTGTTTGCTTTGACCTTGCAGGAAGTTTTGCACACACCTCGGGGAACAAGAACATACACCTATTTGGGTGGCTAATAATTAAAGACCAGTCCCTGGGGAGCTGCCCTACATCGGTGCGGTGGCCCCCTGTGGGGCTCCTCACACTGGGTCTTATTACAGATACCACACATTCCAATTATCACCACCATCAGCCATGACACACAGCCCCCAGCTGTGGGGTTGGGGGAGTTCTAGATGCACTACACACCTGTGACAGCTCACTTACACCTGCACTTCTACCCAGCCGGCCATCTGCAGGAGGGTCCCCCTGTATGAGCCGGGTCCTGCTCAAGGTTTCTTCCTGTTAAAAGGGAGTTTTTCCTTGCCACTGTTGCTTGTTAGGGGTCAGGCCCTGGCATTCTGTAAAGCGCCTAGAGACAATTTTGATTGTAACAGACGCTATATAAATAAAGATTGATTGATTGATTGATTGATTGATTGATTGATTGATTGATTGATTGATTGATTGATTGATTGATTGATTGACTTCACTCTGAGGCTGAAGGTCACATGGAGGTCAGAGACTGAGCACATGACTCAGGAGATAGGAACAGATGGTCCGCAAATACCAAAAATTCTGCTTTTTGAAAATGTTTTAGTTAACAGTTTTTCAACCAACAGTGATCCAGGTGATGCTTATCTGGCTCCTGGGTCCTGCACAAGGTTTCCTCCTGTTCAAAGAATATTTACAGTAATAAGGTTTGTGGGTTGTGGGAGCTCAGTCTATAGGGGAATGGGCTCAGAAGTGGAGGGTTGCTGATTCAAGCTCCGGCCGAAAACGAGAGCAAAACACAGGTCATGAAAATAAATGCTCTCCATGATTGTTGTTATTTTATTTTCTGCTTAACTGAAGAGAAACCTGCAGCGATTGTCATATTTCTGGTGCTGATGCCTGCCTGCCCGCCTGCCCGCCTGCCCGCCTGCCTGCCCGCCTGCCTGCCCGCCTGCCTGCCCGCCTGCCTGCCGGCCTGCCTGCCTGCCTGCAAAAATCAGATCCCCCCTTCAAATGTGGTTGAGTCCTGATCCGGTTCAAATTGGGGGGAAAGAAAAAGGGGTTGATCTACTCAGGCACCAAAGCAGCTTCCATATCAGGATGTCACCAAAACAACAGCTGCTACTGCAGTTCTCTAAAGGAAAACTTCCACAACACCCCTCCCCCCACCCCCCAGCCACACACACACACACACACACAAACACACATACACACTCCGGTTCCCAGCCTTTAATGAATGAGTGAGGGAGTGGGAGAAGGTGGGCAGGTGGGAATACTGGAGGATGGAGGCTGGAAGAAACAAAGTGCTGATATTTATGGGAAATCTGTGGAGCAATGACAGACAGGCATACGGAGACGCAGACAGGCAGGCAGGCAGGCAGGCAGGCAGGCAGGCAGGCAGGCAGTCAGTCAGTCAGTCAGTCAGACAGACAGACAGACAGACAGACAGACAGACGTGAGCACTGAGACGGAACAAACAGGAAGACTGGAAATCATTACACAGAGTAACAGAGGAAGACAGAGATGAAGGTGGAGGGGGAGCTATGCTGCTAAACATCCCCCCCACACACACACGCGCACACAAACACACACGCACACACACACACACACACACAATCCTCCCTTATCCCCATCAGCCAAAATTCTTTTCTTGCTATTTGTTGCGTCGACTGTGTGGATCTTTGTGTGGCCCTGGAGCCGGTGCTGCTGTAGCCGGTGCTGCTGCTGCTGCTGATGCTTATGCTGGTCTGTCTGTGGCTGATGTTCCCTCTCTATCGGCCCTTCTCCCACTTTCAGCTTGTCCTCATCTGCCACTCCGCTGATCTGTTCAGGAGAGAGGGACGGTGGCCCGCAGTAGTGAAGGTGTGAGACTGATTTGTGGACTGGTGGCTGCTGGGACTGCTGGATGGAGGAGAGGACTGGATGTCCTGTTGTTGTACCCCCAGGAGGGTGGTTTCTTGTTTTTTCTCCAGGACATAATTTATTTTGTTTTCCTCCCTTCATCCCCCCAACTGTAACCTGTAGCCACCCTCCCGGTCAACCCTTCCGGTCCACCCTCCCAGTCTCTCCTATCCAGTCTCTCGATCAGCTGCCTGGAAGATGTTGTTGTTCTGAACCCGGTCTCAGCCTGCCCTCTATTGGATGATCTACCCCAGTACAACCATAACGGGAGGTACGGCAGCAGCAGGCTGAATCCTTGGTCCGTTTTCCGTGACTAAAGATTTGCATTTGTTCATTCTTTCATTTGAAGAAAGTGAAGCAAAGATGTTTTAACTTCTGGTGGAAAGTACAGATGTCCAATAACCCATATAGTTGTTCTTGATGGGCTTCCTAATTCTGGATTTTGGTTGTTCCTCGTTCAAACAACCTACCTGAATGAATGAACACAGGTGTATGACTGTGGCAGGCGCAGATGTGGCTGGAGTCAAGCTGTGGCTGCTGGTGCAGGTGACCTGCAAAACGATTGTAACTGTAGAAGGAGAACCCCAGGAGACCTGATCTCTTAGCATTGAAAGAGCTATCACTGCTTCATTAGCCTGTTAGTATCATGGCCCCTTTCAGTCATTGTTAAGGTTAGGATTGCACTAACCCCATGGTCCCTCCCCTGCTCTCCTCTCATCTCCCCTCCCCTCCCAATCTTCTCCTCCCCTCTCCTCTCCTCCTCCCCTGCCCTCATCTCCCCCTCCTCTCCTTTCCCGCTCTCCTCTCCTCCTCTACCCTCCTCTCCTCTCCTCCCCTTCCCTTCCCTCCCCCCACTCCCCTCCCCTCTCCTCTCCTCTCCTCTTCCTTTAAAGCAGAGGTAGTAGAGCTTTGCTCATGGAGGAACCAGAAGAAAGTCCATGTGTGTTTTTCATGACTATTTATTAGAAACACATGGTTTAGTGCAGCTCTGTTCCATCAAGAATAATGTTGTTGATGTTCCTCTGAATTCTGAATCAATTTTCAGCATTTGATGATCAGACATTCGAGGGCCATTTCCCACAGCTTCCAGTTGAAAACCTCTTTAGCACAAACTAGAGTGAGTGTGATTGAACTCTCCCATCATGATACTGGTGTCTCACAGTTCCACAGGTGCTGCGTCCAGCATCCCCTCCACTGGTTTTAGCTGGAATACACAAACCAAAGAGCCACAACAAACAAAGCTGGTTGTCTCTGCTGTGGGACTTTTACATCGATCATTTTTACATCAATTCACACCTAAAGTGGCTTCAAGTACTCATAGTTTTGAAGTACCGGCCCTAAAAGGCTTTATTGATCAAAAACCTGGTGAATATTCGGCGGACACACATTCACGTGGCAGACTTTGAATTGATTGAGACATTTCAGGAAGTGCTAATAAATCTGAGCTCCTGTTGATCAGGCCGGCCTCTGACAGGTGGTTGATCTGTTGTGACCTTTGTCATGTGCAGTAGAGACAAGATCAGCCTGAACCCTCAGAGGCTGGAGAAGAGGAAGAAGAGGAGCGGCGACCCTTCAGGAGTCCGTCAGGTGATAGAGGAGGTGCTAGAGACGCTGCTCACAGGCCAAAGTCAAAGGTCAGGTCAGACTTGCCCATCTTCTGTCTGTAGATGCTGTCAAACTTGTCATTCATAGAGACTGTGAAAATATCCTTCCAGAGTCCGACGCGACCTGCAGGTGAAGAGCTGCAATGAGTTACTCTGTCCTCATCCTGATTACTCAGAGAAGCTCTTAAAGGGCTCAGAGGACCCTGGAACCTTTTTGGCCTTCTAGCTCATCCTAGCAGGGGGCACCCTATGAGAGACGCTTCCAACAAACATCTTTCCTGTTGTGCTTTGACTCTAAAATTAGGTTATTTTACAAAACATGGAAACTTTTAAAACTCCCATTAAATCCACAAAGAAAACACATTTAATGAGAGGACCTGTAAACAGCAGTTCTGCCATTAAAGAGGTGACCTGTGTAGTGCCCCCTGTACTGACCTCTGCTGTGCCCCCTGTAGTGCCCTCTGTAGTTATGTCTGTAGTGCCCTCTGTAGGAACATCTGTAGTGCCCCTGTAGTGACCTCTGTATTGAACTCTGTACTAACATCAGCTGCTCTCCTTTAGAACAGCAACAGGCTTCCCCCAAAAAGGAGGTGATGCATGAAAACCAACCACAATTGAATTTATTGTCAGTGTGCGCTGCTTCTAATAAACAAAACTGACCCAAGTGAGTTTCACGTTTTCGTCTTCTGCGTGTGCTGTCTTCATAGAAATGCTACTGAACAACACTGGAGGTGACACACCTGTGCTGCTGGGACAGCATAGCATGACCTCAAAACTCACCTGAGGTGTGTAAAACATAGCTCAGCTACACTTCAGCAGACTTCCATGCACTAAAACAAAAGAATAATGATTGGGTAACAGAAAAAACTGATGCCACAAACCATAATGGAAAAATGGTCAAATAAAACTGAATCATCAGGTCAAAAATGAAGCAACACTGTAATAAACTGGTAATATGCAGAGTGGCTGTAGTTATCATGCAGCTGTATAGATGTGCTGTGTTTTTGTCTCTGTCCTCTCCTGAGAACTCCAGTCTCTCCAGAGACCAAGCTCTGGTGCTTGTATCTTGCGCCGTGTCCTCTTGTACTCACCCCTACAGACAGACAGAGCCTCTGAGTTGGAGCACTGCTCGATAAGCTGGTTGCAGCTCTCCACCAAAGCCTCCAGCTGAGCCTTGTCACAGGAAGCCTCCAAGAACCGAGCCAAGTGTTCCACAAATGACCCCAGATCCTGGACACCAGAGGGAGCAAATACAAAAGCTCTCCATCACAGTCAGAAGAGATGCAGCAAATGTTCCTGAATAGTTACATAATCCTGAAGTCTCTGCTTCCTAAAACAGAATCCACCTCCACTGGTGTCCCGAGTGCTTACACAACCGCTGCATAAGCATTGAACTAACACTGAATAATATTTGCAACAGGCTGTTACATAAAAGCAGTCAAATATTTATAGGTCTAATAAGCACTGCACTAACCAGTTCAGTGAACAGCTTAAACCTGCAAGAAACCAATCAGAGTCAACAGTAGAGCTAGAACTGTTGATTCGATCATCCCCAAGGTCCTCCAGGCTGTGTTGTTTGGTGTTACTGAGCGGTAACGTATTGTGTCACTTCCTGTTTCCTCTGTAGAGGTCATTGGTGCACGGTGTGTGTTGGGTTTACTTTCAATTTACACGAATACGTGACTCACATTTTTCAGAAGGATATTTTGATCTGCCAATTCTATCGAGCATTAGCATTAGCATGGCCTTACCATCTGTCTCACCCTGTGTCTGTTCAGTGTGTGAAATGTTCTCCTCCTCTGTCTCCTTTAGTGAACGTAACAGATAAACCCCATAAAGCCCCACAGGGGCTATATATTTTCAAGCTCTCTCCCAAGCGATTTCAGAACTGAAGAAGCCTTCTGGATAGAAGGCGAAACGTCTTCAAGAGAAGAAACCCAGTCCAGTTGACAGAGAAAACTACCTTGGGTAACAGATAAAGAAAGTGTAGCTTATTTATGGATCTGGAGGCGAGATTTAGCGAGCTTGAGACACGGTTCCGCAGCTTGGAGTTGTCTGGAATTGTGTCAGGTAGCCAGAAGCAGGTAGCTGCTGTGGAGCTGCCTAGCGTAGCTAAAGCTAGCTGTCCCCCTGCAGCAACCAAGCAGCTGGCTAGCAGGGCAGCTGGGTGAGGGTCCGCAGGAAGCGTAGCCCAAAACAACGCCCCACGGTGCACCACCTACTACTTCCAGTGGCTAACCATTTTACCCCATTGGGCGACACACCCACTGATAATGGTAATTGGTGACTCTGCTTTGTGCTAGAGAGAGGGGGTGGTGCTTCTTGCCAAAATAACCTGACAAACCAGGGTCCAGACCAGGATGCAGAGTTGTAGTCTTACACACCTTTCTGCTGTTTCCGTAGAACCCTCATCCACCAACAATAACACATTTAACACTATAGAGGTAGTCTATGTTCCACAATTAAATCCCTGTTAGTGCACAACCTGATAGATGATCATCACATTGATTTATGTGACAGCAATCTATCACTTCAAATTATTATAAATATGGCTCCTTCCGATTTACCCATGAGCAGGTACTAAACCCACAAATGCTCATATAGGACTGCCATGAACTGGGGACTCATCCAGGGGTGGACCCATTGTGTCCCCTCCCCATGACCTTAGAAGGGACGAAGCGGTTAAGAAGAGGAGACGAGCCTAGAGACAATTTTGTTTGTAACAGACGCTGATAAATAAAGGTGATTTGAACAAATCAGAACACATTATTGAACTCTATAACCTCTTAACTGGTTTATCAGACCATAATGCGATTCCCTTTTCCAGGAAACACACCAAATCAAACCTGTCATAGGACAGGAACTTAAATAACCTAAATTAGAGAAACATGATGTAATCTGTCTCCTAGATGGTGAGCAGGAAGAACAGAAAGGTATCTCTACCTTGATTAACCTTTGACCTGATAAAGGTGCTCATCTCCATCTTACCAACTATTTAAAGTCCATTTTTTCTACAGAGCAGTTAGAATTTGCTTGAAGCTGTTCCAAATGGCGAGCTGCCGGTATTCAATATCAAGCAGATGACAGAGGCTGAGGTTGCTAATGTTATTGGCTTGTTGAATAACTCCAAGTCCAAGGATATCATGGTCTTTGCACCATGATTGTAAATTAATCTCCTGCTGGTCTGATTGTACATTTCATGAATGTTTCTATACAACACTCAATCGTTCCTTCTAGTCTTGGAAGGTGGCCAAAGTTAATCCCACCTCCGTGTCTGGAAGCAGGACATACAGGAACAGCTGTAGACCAATTATCATCCTCCCAGTCACTTCCAAAATAAATGACAAATGGGAACTGATGCCACCTATGGAGTAGTTGAACCTTGACCTTACTTCATCACACCCTGAAAATTTTGGCTTCCAAGGTTAGGCTTAGGGGTTAGGGTTACGGTTAGGATTAGGGTTTAGGGTTTAGGGTTTGGGTAAGGGTAAGGGTTAGGGTTAGGGTTAGGGTTAGGGTTAGGGTTAGGGTTAGGGTTAAGGTTAAGGTTAAGGTTAAGGTTACGGTTACGGTTTGGGTTAGGCTTAGGTTGAGGCTTAGGTTTAGGTTTAGGGGTTAGGGGTTAGGGTTAGAGTTTAGGGTTAGGGTTAGTTCAGCTTGTTTGGATTATGTTTGTTGTATTTCTGGAGCTGAAAAGCCAATTTGTTACGATTAAATCATATCTCATTGAGAGGAAACGGTGAGTTTTGGTCTAGAGGGTTAAATCCTCTTATTCCACGTGTTTAGTGGGGGTTCGGCAAGGTTCCATTTTTGTGCCATTTCACTATTCACTCCACATGAATGATATGCCACCTGCATGCAAATATACCCATATATAAATGTATGCAGACGACACACTTAAAGTAGCATCAGCATTAGACAAGTCTGTTAGTGAAGTCTGTTACAACAGACTTCACTCACATTCACAACTGGCTCAAAATTCCATGTTAGTAATACAAAATAGTGTCTTCCTGGGAGGAGAAGAGCTGGTGAATGAGGGCAATATCTGGTGGTCATCCTAGATTCAACCCTCACCTTCAAGAGCCATAAAAGAAGAACAAAACACTTGAATTCTCTGGTTTCAGGTTCTGTCCACCTGTAACAACAGCAGAAACCTTTATATTTCTGAATATAAAGGTTTTAATCAATGGTTGTTCTCTACTATACATTGCATATGCATTGCTACATCCTCAAGAAACATACCGTAAAACCCGCACTAAAGAGCACACCTGGCTGTGAGCCACAGGTGGCCACTTTGAACCATGAGCTCTTGATGGTCCACAGAAAGCTGAATTGAAATGTTTAATTCATAAACAAGGCAGTAACACAGCTGGAATACAGCATTAAAATCAGATAACCAGAGCGGCTTTTTCCCTAACAGGCGTAACACAGTAGTAAAATGGCATTACAGTAACATGCCGGTTAAAAAAGTGAGGAGGCAACCAGCTGTTGATAGTTAGCCTTTAGCCAAAAAGCTGCTTCGTCAGCATCTCTTCCTGTGTTATTCATAACGAGGGTGTGGACATAAAGCCCAAAAAGACTTCAACACAAACTAGCATCTCCTCAGCACCTCACCAGAGCTCTTCAACCTGTCTGTCTTGCGCTTGTGTTGCTAGAGCGCCATCTGGTGGCCGTGAATATCCATTCAGATTCAGAAAACTATTCATCCCGATAGGGCGATTCAGGAAGTCATACAATTCCATAGATTAGCCTCATCGCTCTATAAGCTGCAGGGGTCAAAGGACGGGAAAAATGTAGTGGGTTATACTGTGGAATTTCTGGTAGTTTTGACAACTTTTCAAAGAAGAACTCACATGGGATTAGCATCACACCCAAGGTCTGCTGATGTTACTCACAAATCAAGCATCAGCCCCAGGAGCACAACTGGCTAATCCAGTAGTTCCAGGTGCAGGTAGTCACCTGTGGAACAGCAGCACCGTGCATAATATAAAACTACAAGTCTGACGAGGTGGCTAAAAATCAGCCATTTTGTAACTATATAATTATGATATCACACACGTCACAATATAAGTGGCTCCTATCGTCCATTTATCCATTAATCACAACTATAAACACCCCCCAGCCACTTATTACTATTGGTCTATTATTCTATATATTTCATGCTGTAATTGCAGATATTATTGCTACTATTGATTTGTATTATTTTTTAGGATCTGTGTTCACAGGACATCTCCCTAAATCTAAGCTATGGCCTGAAATAATGGAGCTCTATCTGAGAGGACTGGCTCATTATCTCTGGCCAGTCTCAGAGGTCAGAGCAGTGATGGCTTCTTACCTTGTACATGTCTTCGTATTTCAAGAAGAGGACATTGGAGTCTATACGGTGCTCCCAAAATTCCTGAACATGTTCGAACCAGGAACCATAACCCACTATGAAAGAGGGGGGAAAGAGAGCGGATCGGTAATCAGTATTGTTTCTGAGGTAGGGCCACACGAAAGAAGACTCACGCTTGTCGTTCATGAAGCGTCTGCAGAACTCCTGGAATGTTCCTCGGTAGCTCATGGTCCTGAGAGAACGGTGGAACTGATAATAGGATACTACCAGGTCCTTGGGGTTACGTGCCATGTAGATGACCTAGAATGTTAAGGCGAAACCTGCGTTCAGTAGTTCTCAAGATGTTTATGTTGAAACTCTGGGATTGTAGGGGTGTGTTTTGCTGCATGACCCACTTTCTGCTGACCTCTGTCCAACAACACTGACCTTAGCCTCTCCGTTGTGCAAGGCTGAGGGGAGGAATCGATGAGGAAGATGGCTTTTGATTAGACGAGGTGATGTCAGCTCCTGTGGGCACACCAAGATAAGTCTGGTAACTGATTGGTGGTGGCTGTTCGCTCTACAGCAGCAACATGCCCCATAGCTTTTTGTGTCCTCCATCAGAAGCTGAAGGTAACAGAGGAATTGGAGGACCTTGAAGCCAGCTGCCTTACCTGTATAATTTCCAGGCCTGGTTGGGGGTACTCCAACACAGGCAGCTGCTCATCGATGTTCATGAGGCCGATCTCATCTGGGTCGGCGCCCTGACTCACCAGATAGACAATCTCCTGAAGTAAACTGGTGCCTATAAGGGGACAGAGGCATTCATGGGGGATTACATAGCAAACCTGCTATATGACAGTCAAAGGAAGGAAACAAGAAGAACTGACCCCATAAGGAAGTAAAAATACAGTCAGTCCTTTCATCAGGGCTGTTCAGACTGCTGGCCTCAGGCCGGCCACATGCTAGTTATGAAATCCATTATGTAACTGCATTTGGTCTTTCTGACTTTACCAAATCTTGTAATAAATGTGACACTCTAAAAGAAGTCATTGTTCCACTCGGATTATAAATGCTAATAAAATGAGAAAATATAGGCACCGCTGATTGGACGCCATTTCTAAAGAACATTTGGACAGTTATTCTTGGTTTTCCACTCACACGCTGCCTTGCTGAGGACACGGGTGGATTTGAGGACATCAGTCTGAGCTCAGCGACAATCTTCAGCTGTCAGAGGAAACAGGCTGTAAATGATGTTGACCACCAGGACCACCAGTCTAGAGGATGCTGCTGTGTCAGAAGGTGTGTGACTCTCATCTCTCCCTCAGCCTGGCACTGGTGAGCTGATGACATCACTTCATGTGCTGGCTTTGGGTTCTGAATGAATTGATTTCACGTGTTGTCTGCTGGTTTTTGGATTTGGTCTTTAGCACTTGACCCTGAAAAATGCTCATGTCACGAATCTAAACAAACAAGGAGAGCATTCAGCGTCCAGCTGAGACACATTGGGAAGGAATATTGAAGAAATTCCAGGACAACACTGCTGCTCTCGGGGTTGTTCAAATTATGCAGACAACAGCAGGGGACAACTTTTGGAGTTCCACCAACAGCAGAACTGTCCCTTCACGTGGAACAGTGAAGACAATGTCCAAATAAAAGAGAGATGATGTAAAGAAAAAGTGAACTTCTTGTTCTCCACCCCCTTCCACTCTGTCATTTCTTATTACTTTGAGGCCTGAGGCTCCATTCAAGGAGACTGGGACTGGGACTGGGAATGACAAAGAGATTAAATGAAATCCTGATCCAGAGGGCTTAAGACCTCAGACTGGGCAGAAGGTTCTCCCTCCAACAAGACCAGCACCATGAGCACACAGCTCAGTCAACACAGGACTGACAACTGTGTCAATGTCCTGGAGTGAACCAGAGTCCCGAACAGCTGAGGAGGCACGTGGTGGTCTAATTGTCCACAGCCATGCCTCATCCAGCCCAATGGAACTGGGGAGGATATGCTGAGAGGAACCACAGAACCTGCCCAGCTCCAGCTATGACGAGTTGCTGGGCTCAAAGCCATGAAGACAGAAGACAAAAGACAGGAGGCTGGGACAGATGTCCCTGCTCACGCACCACACCAAAGCCAAAGACGGGATCACAGAACCGTCCTACTGGTCCGGATGGTGCTCGGGTGATGACGTGCGCGGACCCACCCTGCGCACCACGTCGCTGCGCAGCCAGCCCGTGTGCATGTAAACACCAACTCGAGCGTGAATCTCTATGTTTAGTTGGGACGCGGAGTAGAAGCCAATCACATGTTTTCACTGACGTCCGTCACGGAGGCTTTATTGGTCTTTTTGAAGTTCTTATTTCTGCTGATGCAGAGCGACGACGCGCCTCTGGTGCGCACACGCATATGTCGTGTAAAGCACCCGAGAGGCCTTGCAGAAATCCATCTGATGGCCTTTATGACACAACGCTTCTAATTGTGTAGCTTCTGCTGTGCAACAGTTAAGGTTATTTACGTGTCTTAGTCTGGAGGAGAGCTTTCATCTGCACCCGCCCAGCGCGCTGCCCCCACATGCACGGTGACGCGCAGGCTGTTTACCTGACTTGGGGTAGGTGACAATCCAAATGTCGCTGCTTCTCAAGGAGAAATTGGCGATTTCCTCCATCTTCCCTCTGCAGAAGGGCGGCAGGCGCACTCCGTCAAACTCGAAGTATTTGCTCTCAAACTCAATCGGTGTGCTCGGCGTGTCTGCCTCGCTTTCCGCCATCGTCCAGCTGAGCCGCCAATGCCGGAAGAGCAGATGTGCACGCCGACGAGGACGCCTGTTATCTAGTTCGAAATTAAAGCTGCTGTTAATGAGTGCTGAAAGGGTCTTTTTGAGCCGCGTTGCTCCGAGATGCTGAAGCTCGCAGAGACGGGCCGCAGCCAATAAGCGTGGATACAAGTGACGTAATGCCCCCGCATCAGGACCAGGCTATGCGCGTTCCCGCTAGGAAGGACGTTATCAACACAGCCAATGTGCAGAGAGACCAAGACAGGGACGGAGAGAGAGGGACAGAGAGAAAAACAGAGAGACGGTCAGGGACAGAGAGAGACAGGGAGAGGGAGAAACACGTACACACACACACACACACACACACACACACACACACACACACACACACACACACACACACACACTACTGGGCTACTGGGCTCATGTAAAACCTTCTGGGTTTGTTCTGATACTAAATGAGCTCAGAAGTGGAGACCTAAACTGATCCTTAGTCACGTCAAAGTTTCGATGTCGTCTCCAAATTCTTTCATCTTGTCTCTCAAATTCATAGATCGAGATTTTAACCTTTTACCGTGAACGTTGAGTTTTAGTGCAACAAATAAAGACAACTTATAGATTGCAAAATAAGCAAAAAATTTGTCAGAATTGATTGTTGTCAGATTTTCAAATTATTCCAGCAGAAATCTTGTGCGGATACACGAAAGAGGTCAAATTCAAGTTTTAGTAAAGCAAAAACCTCGGGCGGCCGTGATGTCAACGGGATATCCCGCCCACTATGCGGGGTAGTGGGAAAGCAGCGCTGACAGACAGGCTCTCCTCCAATCACTGTTGTCAGTTAGACGTTGCCTATAAATCCGTCGTACACTATCAGCCATTAAATTGTTGTCAATAACAGCGCCACGAAAGAGCAGAAAACCAGATATTTGTCAGAAATATTCAGAAAAAAACAACAGTTGCCTTAGCTTATGAGTTACAAGCGGTGTGTATAAAAAAAATTGAACGGACCGCCTCCGTCTCTTTTCTTCCTAACAGTCTCTGAACTCGTCAACACTATTGGCTCCTCCCACCAGTTCCTCCTTAAATACAGTTGTTGACTTCCTAGTCTGGTCTGGTTCTGCTTACCCAGCAGCAGGAGCTCATCAGCGGCGCATCGGAGACGTGTCGGCGGCCAGGGCTGCAGCCGGGGCATGCCCTGCAATGTTCGACCTAAAAGGAGGCTGGAACCTGTCATTCGCTGGATGTGGTTTTCTGGGGATTTATCACATCGGAGTCGCCAGTTGCCTGCTGGAGAAAGCGCCATACTTAGTGAAAGGGGCCACCCGGCTGTACGGGGCCTCGGCCGGCGCTCTGACCGCCTCGGTGCTCGCCAGCCAGGCGGCCTTAAGTAAGACTCGCCGCTTGTTGTGAGTGCGACGCTTCTCTGAAGGTTCTGTCGTTTGCTGTCGGATATGACAGGACAATAACACAGGAGTTCTGTTATTACAATATACTTACAAATAGAGCTTTCTCGACATGTTTGAGCCAATGTGCAACAGGACATTGTGTCCTCTTCAACAAAATGGACCCAAAAGAGTCAAACTGCCAGATAGAGGTTATTTTAGTAAACGCGGTAAGATGTTTGAAACACACTTTTATTTCAGTGTAATTAATTAGTAATTACTGCCGGTGTAAGTGTAACAGGCCCAGATGATTCCTGGTGACACTGTGAATTTTAAGAAAGTAGAAGACCGTAAGAGCAGTAAAGGTCTTCCCAGAGTCACTTTGACCAGGGCGAACCTGAGCGAACATTCTTCAGAACTTCTAAACCCTCAGCGAAATCAAAAATGCTGCTTGAAGTGTATTTCCACATGTTGGTGTCAGTCTATCAGTAAACAAGCTGTGAGTCAGGTTAGCTGGTGGAGCTCTGAGGTTAGATCTACTGTCACGGCAGCTGCTCCCTATCAGGCTGAAGGTATGGATCTGCCAGAGACATCCGGCTGATAGAAGCTCTGCACTCATTCATGTCCAGCACGTGATTAGATGTATGTGGAACTGATATGGGCCAACGTGTGGGACTGACTCATATCAGACGGTGACTTCGGCATAAATGCACAGGTAACTACTGGCCGTTGGCTCCTGATGCCTGGGGTCAGTGTAGCTCCAGTTAGCTTAGGTGGTTTATCCTTCACCCAACCAGTGCTGCTGTAGATCACAATATTAAAAAGGCACAGTCCTTCACCAAAGCTGCTCCCTCTTCTCTGTCTACAGCCAAATGCTGTGAAGATGTGATTGAAGTGGCCAAGGAGGCCAGAAAGAGGAACCTGGGCCCTCTCCATCCGTCCTTCAACCTGGTCAAAGTGTTAAAAACGGGCCTGAATCGTGATCTGCCCAGTGATGCACACATCCTGGCCTCAGGGAGGCTTTGTGTGTCCCTTACCAGAGTCTCTGATGGCGAGAATGTGCTGGTGTCGGACTTCAGCTCCAAGGAGGAACTCATCCAGGTGTGAGGAGCCATTTTTGACATTTCAGTGGTCACTGTGAAGTTATAGCTCAGCCCTGTTTCCACAGGCTTTGGTGTGCAGCTGTTTCATTCCCATCTACTGTGGCCTGATCCCTCCAGCCTTCAGAGGAGTGGTAGGTACTTCAGTCATACTCTCACATTCTTACCAAAGCCCCCAAAAGAACCCTGGCCAGGATGTGTGGCCCCCACCCTAGTTAACATCTGCTGAGAGGAACCGTGCTGAGCTTCTCCGCTGCCAGTCCTCCTATCTGAAGGGAATCTGCTTTCACTTTGTGCTGCTGACACTTTATCAGTCCCAGCTGGACTTTGTCAGCCATGGAACGGCAGAATCAGACGACACCATTCTGTTTGTCCTCACCACAGCAAAAACCATTGAGACATGTCGAATTTTCCGTGTTGTGGTTGTGAGGTGTCCGAGACACCGGATCTTTGGTTACGTCATGCTACAAAGGTCCGGACACTTGTTCTGCTATCCAGCTTCTCAGGATGGCGTCCACAACGTGTCTGTCGGGTGCAAATCGGGTTGAAATTGAGATAAACAAGTGGAGTCTGATGCAGGCATACCTCAGACTGAAGCTGATGGGGTTCCTGTGTGCCGCCTAGCTGAGGAACCTCAGCAGGCACCCAGAGATCAAGTTGATTCATGAGTGACTGGCTGGCTGTAATTAATAATTAACGTGCCACGTATACACCTTTTTTATATGTGCTTGGTTGTCGTGAGGAACTGAAAGCAGCGATAGATGCCACCAGTGGAGATAATGGCGGACGCAAAGGTCTGCGGTGTCCCTAGCAGAGATAAAGCTAATCTACAAACACACCAGGATCATACGTCCCCGCTGCATCAGCAGTTTCACAACATGTGTGAGTGTGCGTGCTTGTTCCTGCCAAACGCCGGATTCAGGCTTGGGAATCACTTAATAACAGTGTAATAACAGTCATTTGCCACATTTTCATCATCAAGCAGTTGGCCTAGTCTTGTCCTAGGAATTCTTAACGTCGTTGTTATTGTGAAGAACCTGTAATACAGGGAGGGCTGAGTCCAGTTTTACTGGTGGGCACCAGTGAGGCTGCTGGGCACGCCTGGGCCGCGGCCCCCATCTGGCCTAGATTCAGACCAGCGCTGAAACACGGAAGCCGTGACATGTCTGCCAAGCTGTTGGCTTTTGCAGCTGCTAGAATGAGGTCAATTCCCTCCGAATGACAGTTTAATCTCTTTAAACCAGAAAGTCATCCCTTCGTTTCAGACTAAGCTTAATCCTTCCATCAGATCTCACATCTACGGAGATGACCTTTGACCTTTGCACTAATAGACAGCACATCTGTGAAGCGCGCATTATCTTTAGTGACCGTTAGCGGTGCAGTTATGTGATAAGGCCAGGGGCCACCTACAGAAAGGAGGTAACTGGTGTGGTCACTGGATCCACGCCCCCTTCTCCCAGCACCTCATCTCAACCACAATGGCCTGTCAGTCATTCCCCGTTGTCATGCTAGGCTTCTAATACGTGTGATCTCATGAGTGAATGTCGGTCAGATCCTCCCCTCAGTTCCAGTCAGAGCCTGTCTCTCATCTGTGGCCCTCCTTATCTCAGCAATTATCTGCTCCTCTCTCATAACTGCAACTGTCCTTCCTTCAATACCTATTGTACATATTCCTGATGAGGATCAGATTTGAACTACCCATAAACTCCTCTACAGCACACAAACTGCACTGATGAAGACCTCCCAGTGAAGGGACACCAGCAGAAGGTCTGTGCTGAGCCACAACCCACCATCCACTCATCTATTTATCTACTGGCATTCTTAAAGAGAGTTCATTGGATTCTGGTTGGACGTGGTTGAATCGTATCAGACCTGGTATGTTTGCAGGTCTGCTGAGGGCTGAGGGTGGTGTGAAGATAGTTTAGTGTCCAGAGGTTAAAGATCAGAAGTCAAAGATCACCTGAGGGGTGAGCAGGTTCAGCCCAGAGATACAGTAAGGGCAGTGATCAGACCTGCTTGGTGGTGCTGAGCCAGGGTATCTTCAGGCATCTCATGAGACTAGCCTTCGAGACCTTTTTTCTGGATTTAGAGTCTTCATTCATTGGGTTTAGATCCTCAGCAGGGATGCTAGTTGTCAAGACTGGCTGTGTAGGGTTAATTTCAGTGTTTAAAAAGCTGCTGTCTGCCTGGTTTCTGTGCTCAGCGCTACGTTGATGGTGGGATCAGCGACAACCTGCCCCAGTCGGAGCTGAAGAACACCATCACCATCTCTCCCTTCTCTGGTGAGAGTGACATCTGTCCCCGTGACAGCTCCACCAGCTTCCACGAGCTCCGATTCACCAACACCAGCATCCAGATCAACCTGGGCAACATGTACCGTCTCAGCCAAGCCCTCTTCCCCCCAGAACCCAAGGTAGGTGGTCTGGTGTCCGTCTGACACCACACTTGGACCTGATGTGGGCGGAGGCAGCCGGGAGGTAGAGATGTCTGAATATTCCGGGAGGTGTACAGTACCTGTGGGTAGGATCATCCAGCTACCCTGTGAACCCCCCCTCCCGGTCTCAGCTGCATCCACCCACTCTGCTGCTGTAGTTATTAGAAGTGTGATCTGGATGTTTTCCTCGTCTTGCTTTTCTCTCTGTGAGGTGCTGGTTAGGTAACCTCTCAGATAGCTGCCCTTTGAACTGAATAGTGAGCGGCTCTGTTCCGTGTTGTTGTTCCTCATCGCTTCCTTCACGGGCTCTTGATCTCATCATTATGCAACCGGGGGCACAAGTGTATATGGTGAGATCACGTGTGTGGCCACAGTACCGCCTTCTGTAGACCACCTGACCCGACAGGCCTGGATCAGCTACTCCTGTGAACTGAGCACTGCTCACAAACACGAGCATAACAACATTCTGTTTGAAGTCAAACAAGCAGAACTATGTGTCCTCTGGTCCGCTGCACCATCTCATCAATAGGTTCATGTGCAGTGTTCCAGAATGATCACGTGGATCTCAGTGATCCAGTGGGAAAGAGTGTTGCTGACACAGTAGCAGGGGGAGAACCAGGCCCACATGATCAAGAGCCATAAATCACAGCTAGATCACATGACCATGGTCCCGTTTTCAACTATTTTACACATTATTCACAGTAATCACAGTAGTTACATCAACGACAGTAGTTACATTAATCACAGTAGTTACATTAATTACAGTAGTTACATTAATCAGAGTATTTACATCAATCAACAGTGGTTACATCAGCTACAGCACTGTGAGAGGACTCTTTTCCCAGGCGTCCGTCTCATAACCACCTTGGTGTTTCTAGTTCTATTACACTTCTATTACTTATCTATACACATGTGCATAAGAATACACATCTTTAAAGCTTATTCTCTAGTTTTTTGGTTGTTAGTTTAGCATTTCTGAAGGTTAAAAGTTGAGATGTAAAGCAAACGTGAGGACAAGGGTCTCTTTAGACAGGATGGTCTTTAATAATGGTGTAACAAGAGCAGTAGTCATCAACAGTGAAAGACATCGTGTGTTTGGCTGTGGTCATCTCCACAGGTGCTGGCTGAGATGTGTCAGAGTGGCTATAAGGACGCTCTTCGCTTCCTCCAGGAGAATAGTGAGTAAGCGCCAGCACAGCTTTGTGCTTTTAGCTCTGGACAACCTCACCCATGACACATATGCTGTGGGCAGACCTGCTGATGCTGGAACGTCCCACCTCGGGCCCCCCTCCCCTGCAGGAGAACCTGCACACCTGCTGCAAATACACCGAAACCACCAGGGAGTGGCTGTTGCGGAGGCTCCGCCTCCTGGGCAAGCAGCACTGGTGGATGGATGAGCAGATCATTCTGCCGACACCTATCAAGAAAGGTGAGAATTCATAACACCCAGTAACCCAGTAACACAGCCAGTCACACGACCAGTCACATAGCCAGTAATATAACCAGTAACACAGCCAGTAACCTACCCAGTAATATAACCAATAACATACCCAGTGACACAACCAGTAATATAACCAGTAACCTACCCAGTAGCCCAACCAGTAACCTACTCAGTAACCCAATCAGTAATATAACCAGTAACCCAACCAGTAATATAATCAGTAACCTCCCCGCTAATATAGCCAGTAACGTACCCAGTAACTCACCCAACCAGTAATATAACCAATAATCTACCCAGTAATATAACTGGTAACCTACCCAGTAACTCACCCAGTTACCCAACCAGTAATATAACCAGTAACCTACCCAGTAACCCAACCAGTAATATAACCAGTAACCTACCCAGTAGCCCAACCAGTAATATAACCAGTAAGCTACAGAGTAACCTGCCCAGCAATATAAACATTAACCTACCCACCAACCCAACCAGTAACTGACCCAGTACCCTACCCAGTAACTGACCCAGTAACATACCCATTAACCCAAACAGTAATATAGCCAGTAACCCACCCAGTAACTCACCCAATAACCCAACCAGTAATATAACCAATAAGCTACACAATAACCTACCCAGTAATATAACCGGTAACCTACCCAGTAACCCAGCTACTAATATAACCATTAAACTACCCAGTAACGAGTAACCCAACCTGTAATATAAGCAGTAACCTACACAGTAACCTACCCAGTAATATAACCAGTAAGAGCTGTTCTCTGCCCTGCATCAGTCTTCTGTGAGGCCTGCCAGGACAACTCCGGCCTTTATGACAAGGTGTCCCAGATGCTGCCGGTGAGGGTGGCCTCCTACATGCTCCTGCCCTACACGCTCCCAGTGCAGTCAGCCTACTCTGTGGCCCAGAGGTGAGTGCACGTGACCCTTGAGTGAGCGCTCCAAGACTGGGACGGATCAGCTGGAGCGCTTCAATTCCACTGACAGAAGCAGGTGAGTGATAAGGTGTTTTGCACCAGGTTTTTGGAGTGGATCCCCGAAGTGCCCGATGACGTGAGCTGGCTGTTCGGGGTGGCGGGTGATGTGTACCGACAAGCGTGGAGAGGATCCGCCGCCGGGTCTCTCAGGTGACTCTTGGTGTTCGTGTGCAGTCATGAAGCGCTGAGGCAGATGAACTGAGCGCAGCTGTTGACTCCACAGTGAGCCGTGTCTGAGGAAGTGTCTGAGTGCACCGCCGCTGCCCCTGGAAGGTGACGGCCCCCTGCAGAGTGACCACCTACCTGCCCTGTCCAGCCTGGATCTCCACAGCAGCTACTGGCAGATCCCCAAGTCGACCTCCCCTGCCTCCCAGCACCATCCTCTGCGTGTCTCCTCTCCTCCACAGCAGGTCTGCTTCTTTGTTGGCCTGCAGGATGAAACTGACAGACCAGAAGGGCAGTGACCGGGACCCTGACCTCAGCTCTGTTTCCACGGAGACGGAACAGGGCCTCTCTAATGTATATTTGTTAAAGAACATTCTGGACAACCCACAGCTGTTTGGCTTCTAACACGTCAAACACGGATGTTTTAAGTTCCCAGTTCATCTTGATTTGGCTTTGATTTAATCTCTTTCATGTTTTGTTTGATTTTCTTCTCTAGAAGGTTGTTCAGCATTTTCCTGTCACTCACGACACCTAACAGAAGCAGAAGTGCAGTTGGAGCTGGAACATGTCTCCCTGGACGATGATGTCCTCTGCGTGTACATATTAATTTATTCAGTCATGTTTCTTCCGTGACTTCGGTCCTATTGATCAGTTCTTACCCGTGATTGTTGGATTCTGGAGCGGTGTCGTTCTTCTTGAGCTCAGTTTGATCATGTGATCTCATGTGGAGCCGCTCCATGATCTTCTCGTCGGCCCGCCACAACCAAGGGTGTTCACCGTGGTGTCCTCCCTCACTGACGTCCCAGCAGCATGGCACCCTTGATTCCCTTATAGTCTATACATGTGGAACTATTAACTGCCTAAAGTGACCTTGGGTGACCTTTGTTGACCTGCAGAGGTTATGACGTAGGACCCAGACCCAGGAGATGATCTGCTGTCTTCACCACAGCCATGAAGATGTCCTTCATGGTGGAACCTGCTGGGTCAACTGTGTCCAGTCTGATTTCTGGACCAGACGTGTCTGAGTGTCCACTTAATGTCCAGCTGTGATGTGATCAATTAAACAGTTGAAGAGATGATCAGCGTGTTGCTCTGTGTCAGCTGGAGCGTTGAGTTCTCTGATTTCCTATCTGACTTGGTCCTTAGAACAGACAAAGTGATTATCATTGGAGACATTAATATCCATGTAGACGTTGTAAATGACAGCTTTAGAAATGGCTTCATTTTATTGCTTGAGTCAGTTGGTTTCCTCCAGCAGATAAATCAACCAACTCATAACTTCATCCACACCCTAGATCTAGTTCTGACTTATGGTGTTGAGGTAGAACATGTGTCAGTGTTCCCTCAGAACCCACTCCTGTCAGATCATTCTTTGATCACTTTTACATTTATGATTAAGGATTCTTCTATGCTCAGAACAAAGTCTTACTATAGCAGATGTCTTTCAGATAATGCTGTAGCGAAGTTTAAGGAAGCAATCCCTGTGCTGATCCCAGGACCACCGTGTGTTTCCCCAGGGATCAGTCATTATAATCTTAGCCCTGCTGAGGCTGACTCTGTTGCTGAAGGTGCAGCAGCCTCACTGAGAATCACGCTTGATTCTGTTGCCCTCCTGAAAAAGAAAATAGTAAATCCCCCTGGTATAGTTCACACATTAGGACCCTCAAGCAGAAAGTGCGAAGACTAGAAAGGAAGTGGTATTCTTGTAAAATAGATAGCTGTCATGTAGCCTGGAAAGACTGTCTATTAGTTTACAAAAAGGCCCTCCGCAAGGCTAGAACACCTTATTTTTCATCTTTAATTGAAGAAAACAAGAACAACCCCAGATTTCTTTTCAGCACTGTGGCCAAATTAACCAAGAATCACAGTGTTTTAGATCCACGTATCCCTTCTTCCCTTAGAGGTGAACACTTCATGAGCTTCTTCACTGATAAAGTTCTAGCCATCAGAGAGAAAGCTAACCAGGCCATCCCTACAACTGGACCATCACCGGATGTGCTGACCGTGGGAACATACAGGTTCTCCAACGAGCCCTTAAACTCCTTCAGCCCTATATATTTTTCTGAGACATCTTCGCTAATTCAGAATTTCAAGTGCACCATGTGTCTTTTCGATCTCATCCCAACACACCTGTTGAAGGATATTTTACCAATGTTGGATCGCAATACCTCACGTGTGTCACTGCCGATCCGCGTGTTCTCTGAATGAAGACTTCAAGAAGAAAAATGCCAATTTCAAAATGTATGTCACCAGTGATAGGCAGTTCTATCCTGGACCAGATCAATGGTTCTTTAGTGACAGGTTATGTACCCCGGTCCTATAAAGTGGCAGTGATTAAGCCGTTGCTTAAAAAACCATCACTGGATCCTGATGTGTTAGCAAATTATAGGCCGATATGCAATCTTATTTTTATCTCTAAAATTCTTGAGAAGGTGGTGGTGACAGTTACTGCAGTTACTGGAGCACCTGCAGAGGAACAGCCTTTTTGAGATGTTTCAGTTAAGCTTTAGAGCTCATCACAGCACAGAAAAAGCACTTATTAAAGTTACTAATGATCTTATAGCGTCAGATCATGGAATGGTCTCTATGCTGGTTCTGCTGGACCTCAGTGCTGCTTTTGATACAGTTGATCACAGCATCCTGTTACAGAGACTGGAACATGTGATTGGGATTAAAGGGACAGCACTGGACTGGTTTAGATCATATTTATCAGATAGATACCAGTTTGCTCATGTCCATGGCGTTCCCTCTTCATACCGTAGGGTTAGCCATGGAGTTACACAAGGTTCTGTACTTGGACCAATCCTTTTACCCTGTACATGCTTCCCTTAGGAAACATTACTTGGCAGCATGGAATAAATTTTCATTGTTATGCTGATGACACTCAGCTTTATTTATCCATGAAACCAGAAGAGACAGAGAAGATAGTGAAGCTTCAGACCTGTCTTAAAGACATAAAGTCTTGGATGTCTTCAAATTTCCTCCTCCTTAACTCAGGAAAAACTGAGGTCATGGTGTTTGGTCCTGAATCTCTCAGGGATAGATTAGATCACATGATCACTCCAGATGGTATCTCATTAACATCTAGTCTCTCTGTGAGGAATCTTGGAGTAACTTTTGACCAAAATCTGTCCTTCAACTTACACATTAAAACAGTCTCTAGAAGTGCCTTTTTTCACCTGAGGTACATCACAAAGATCAGAAAGCTACTGGCGCGGCATGATGCTGAAAAGTTAGTCCATGCATTTGTTACTTCCAGGCTGGACTATTGTAATTCTTTATTATCAGGGTGTCGAAACACCTCTTTAAAAGCCTCCAGGTGATCCAGGTGAGCCCAATAGACCACTCCGCTCTCAGAATGCTGGTCTACTTGTGGTCCCCAGAGTCTCTAGGGGTAGAATGGGGGGCCGAGCATTTAGCTACCATGCCCCCCTTCTGTGGAACCAGCTCCCTGTCCAGGTACGGGAGGCTGACTCCATCTCTACTTTTAAGATTAGGCTTAAAACCTACCTCTTTGAAAAAGCTTATTGTCACTAATTCTGTAGTCCCAGTTATTATCATAGACAGACAAGTTATCATCCTTAGGGGATCGTCTAATCATTAGGTTACCATCTTAGTTATGCTGCTATAGGCCAAGGCTGCCGGCGTCCAGAAACATGATCACCTAACAGGCCTCTGTCACCCCACTGGGTCATGGTTTCCTCTCCTCTCCTCTCCTCTCCTCTCCTCTCCTCTCCTCTCCTCTCCTCTCCTCTCCTCTCCTCTCCTCTCCTCTCCTCTCCTCTCCTCTCCTCTCCTCGCCTCTCCTTTCTCTCTACCCAGCCGGCCATCAGCAGGTGGGTCCCCCTACATGAGCCTGGTCCTGTTCAAGGTTTCTTCCTGTTAAAGGGGAGTTTTTCTTTGCCACTGGTGCTTGTTGGGTTCAGGCCCTGGGATTCTGTAAAGCGCCTAGAAACAATTTTGATTGTAACAGACGCTATATAAATAAAGATTGATTGATTCTCATTCTTCTATTTTTATAATAAACATTCAGTTTAGTTGGTTTAGTCCGAGGATGTTAATCATCATTGCGGTCATAAAACCCAAGTTTTATCGACGTATAAAGAGCAAATAAACATCCTTTAGTTCTTAAATTGATGCTTAATTTTCGGTGAGCACATGACGTTCACGTAAGTGTCCAGTAGGGGGCAGACAGGAACAGGGCCCCACGTGATCCGGCGGCTGCACTGCGCATGCGCGCTGGTTCATCACACTCATCAGCTGGAGGATGGCGGAGGATGCGCGCGAGGAGCGTGTGGCCGCTGATGGCCATCCAGGCTGCGAGGCACAAGATGGCTCCCAGCTGTCAAACAAGGCGGTAAAACTCATTGAGACCATCTGCTGAGGAAGCTTTTAAAGGTCGTCTTTACGCCGCTCCGCCAGAGAATGGTGGAGAGGCTGGAGACAACTAGCTTACACGACTTTTTCACACAAGCTAGCTGGGGAGAATTTGCTCATGAAAACGCTTTAAAATTAGTTTAATGTTTATGCAGTTCTAGTAAAGGTTGCTTCAATTACTGTTTGGGTAGAAAGTTGCACCTTTGATGCTCAGCAAGAAGAAGGTTAAAACCAGGCAGAATGATGTGATTTAATGTGGAAAATGATAATAAATGAATTTCCATGACGTTGTCCATGAAAAGATGAGGTTTGACCTGTCTGTAGTAACCACACGGTAATAAAGGTGGGGACGCATGAAGGGCAGTGTGTTCTGATTGTGTCATTGGATGGTGCAGATGTTGGACGAGGGCTCCGGGCTCCTTGGCAGGATGGAGATCTGCATTGCTGAGGCAGAGAAAAGGAGTGGTAAAAATGCCATGAGCATGCAGGAGACGTTCACCGTCTACCTCATCGAAACGCGGTAGGTCTGTACCTACAGCCTGGGCTGAGAGCTTTGGCCCAGCTCTAATTTACTGTCCTGTTTCCAGGCTGACAGATGCGGCTGCCGATGGCCGTAGTCCGGCCCCCAACTTCCTGTGGAGGAGATACAGTGAGTTTGAACTTCTGCGGAGCTACCTGACGGTGACCTACCCCTACATTGTTGTTCCTCCGCTGCCTGAGAAGCGGGTGAGTTCAGAGCGGAACCCGGTTCAGCCTTCTGCTCTGCGGGGCAGATACAGGCTGTGGAGGCGCTGCGCTTTAGCAGAGATCCCTGGAGTGAGTATAACAGGACGTCTGATGTGTTTGAGTGCAGGCTGAGTTTGTGTGGCACAAGCTCTCTGCTGACAACATGGACCCAGACTTTGTGGAGCGCCGCAGGGTTGGCCTGGAGAACTTCCTGCTCCGTGTGGCGTTGCACCCGGTCCTCTCCGACGACAGGATCCTCCACCGCTTCCTAACTGAGGTACACTGGTGCTAGGAAGCTTCCCAGTAGGTCACATCATCTTCACAGGTCAGTTTCTGATGGATTCCTTTGCTCCTGTCTGTCCCAGGAACATGGCTGGAAGGAAGTAGTGTGCGATACCGGGTTTCAGGCCAAGGTAATGTCAGGTGGAGCCTGTGAGTCCTGGTAATTTAAAGCATGGTACTGTTGAAAAACGGCCTATTTTTACCGCTGTTCAGGCTGACTCCAGGCTGAGAGCTCTCAACGCCAGCTTCAGGGTGAGAAACCCAGAGAAGTAAGTGGGTATTTCTGTCACAGCATCTCTCTTCTGTATTGACTACCTGCTGCCATCTAGTGGTCATTCTTACCACTCAGGTTGCCATGTTGTCAGCCTGAATTGGACAATGTCCACAGTGAGCTTCTGTGTTGACTCAGTGTTAAACAAAAGAATCAAACACCTGCATTTTCCCCTATAAGTGCTAAAATGGAAATGAAACCCAACCTTGTCAGCCCAGTAAGGTGTTTTGCTTCATCTACACTGAAGGTGTTAAGGTCACCGCAACCTGACAGATGTGAACTTTGTCTCGCTCAGATGTTTCCTGGAAATGAAACACTACAGCGATCAGCTACAGTCCAACACGGCGCAGCTGCTCCGCGCACGAGCGGTAATGTTTAGGGGCTGAGATCGCCTATCAGGAGATACCTACCACCCTTCTGAGGGAACAAGCGGACATTTGTTGTCTCTCTTTCTTTTCTAGAGGGTTGCAGATCGACTCTACGGCGTTTACAAGGTCCACGGGAACTACGGACGAGTCTTTAGGTTTGAGTCCAAGAGCACTGTACCAGTAAAACCAGTAAAGTAAACCCTTGTCCCACTTCGTGGGGATTTGAGAGGTTTACAGACAACTTGAGTGTGAAGGTCACGAGTCCACCGTTGATTATTGTCACCTGCAGCGAGTGGAGTGCCATCGAGAAAGAGATGGGGGACGGCCTACAGAGCGCAGGTCACCATATGGATGCGTGAGTAGATGACTGAGCCTTTGTGAATGATTGAGATGTTTAGGTGACACCAAGCAGCTGCCTGAGGTTCACAGCCTGGACACTGCTGAGCTCCGTCCCTCATAATTGTGGAGGCTCTCTTGCAGGTACGCTGCCTCCATAGACGACATCTTGGAAGAAGAGGAGCATTATGCAGACCAGATCAAGGAGTACCTTTTCTACTCTGAGGCTCTGAGGTAGCTGCAGCTTCTTACGCCGCAGGCCTTCACCCTGTACCACGATAACGCAGGACTCCTCTGGTGTCTGAAGCTGACCACTGTTGTTGACGTGTCCTTAGAGCAGTGTGCAGGAAGCATGAGCTGACTCAGTTTGAGCTGGAGATGTCCTCCCAGGACCTCGTCTGCAAGAAGCAGCAGCGTGAGGAGCTGGCTACAGGGGTAAAGCTCCCACGCTTCTCTCTGTCCATGTAGGCTCTCCGTCATCTTTAAAGCTCTAGCCAAGAGTCCTCTCTGGACATCCGCTCAGCTGCTTCCAAAAGTCCAGTTGACTCTTCGCTGCAGTTTTGTGGACTTATTTTAGTTCCTGGCTGAGCTGTTTACAGAACCCTGTAGAAACTCTGTAGAAACCCTGTAGGAACTCGAAAGGATCACTGTGCTCTCCTGTGCTGTGCAGATTGTGCGGACGTTCTCCTTGAAAGGAATGACACACAAGCTTTTTGGCCACGAGGCTCCTGAGCAGAAGGAGGCTCGACTCAGGCTGTTGGAGGAGATGATAGAAGAAGGAGAAGAGACGGTCAGGGTGAAAACCGCTGAGTGGAGGTGAGACGCACCAAGATGGGTGATGATGGAGGGATGGGTGATGAGCCTTTTAAGCTTTTATTGTGAAAGCCCGAGAGACTTCCTGTCTGAGCCTGACCTGTGTGCTGTAGGGAACATGTTGATAAAGCCTGTGAAGAGATGCGGCGCTTCAAAGAGCAGACGGACCGGGACCTGCGAGAAGCTCTGGTCAACTACGCCGTCATGCAGATCAGCATGTGCAAGAAGGTAGAGCGCCACACCACATTTCCACATCCACAACACCGCTGAAAGCTCCTCCCCCTTGCAGGGAATCCAGGTGTGGAGCAATACCAAAGAGTGCTTCCTGAAGATGTGACAGGCAGCCGTGACCCTGGAGGGGACCACAAGTGACCTCCTGGTTGAGTTGGGGTGCGGTTGGAACTGGAGCGAGCAGTCAGTGCTGCAGGTCCTGCTGTCCGTCTTTGTCTGTCTGTCCGTCTGTCCACTGCAGCTGGCAGCTCCGTTGCTCTAATGCAGCGCTCCTTGGACAGATTCTCTCTCTTTTATCTTTCAAACTGCATTTTAAGAACATCCTTCCTGGTTCTGGTCCAAGGCTTCAGGAGTTTCTCTAAGTGAACTGGAGAACCTTGACATATGCTTTGGACCTGTGTGTGAGTGTGTTTTAACACTTGAACACCACGCCCTCATTTAATCTGATTACTAATAAATCCTACATATTTAATCCATATTTGTTACCACTGGTGTCACTTGTGTGAAGACAGATATGAATGAATGTTCAGACCAGGTGACCAGGCAACAAACCGTCCCCAGTGGAACCTGTATCGAGACGCTGTGGGCATCACGAAGCCGGACTGGAGTTGCCCCGCCCATCAGCCAATCAGAAAATAGCATACTGCTGCCCACGGGGAAATCGGGAAAAGTTTTCAAAATTCGGAGCAACACTAAAGTTGCCATGAAACAAAAAATCGGACAACACGCCAGTGTAAAATATGAGAGGTAGCATCACGTTCTATTTGAGTCCATTTAGGATAATTTGGGAAAGTAAACAGTTTTGACTAAATGGAATATGTTACAATAGCAGCGGCGTCCAAGGATAACTGCATAAAGCCGTTTGATGATTTATTCAAAATTGGCTTATAACCATTTATAACCTATCGTTGCCAGAGGCCTGCGCCTCATCTTCACTCCTCAGCAGACTTCAAGAAAAGCCTGAAATCTGGACAAATACCAATTCTAAACTATGACGCTGGCAAGGAAACGCGTGAAAATTAGCTTCGTATTTAGCGAGATATTTGTGATTGACGGCGCTGACACTGCCCGACGGATCAGACTGACGGGAGCGGGTGTCCGGACCAAGATGGCGGCCTCGCGTCTCTACAGCGGTCGTGAGCAGCGGCGGCTGCTGTCACTCATGTGGCGACTACGGTCTGCAGGGGTGCTCCAGGGAGTAAGCCTCCAGACCTGGGAGTTAGATTCACCTCGGGAGGGAGTTTCACCCTGGAGCCTCAGGCTCACCGCCTGTCTCACGGAAATAACGTAACGCCTTTTCCCGTCGCCCATTTTTGACGTCATACGCGGAAGTGTAAACATGGAGGACGCGACAGAATCTTCCACGAATTCACTTTTGAAAGACGGTAATATTAGAATGGTTGTACATTTCTAGTCATTTTATCAAACAGCCCAAGTTAGTGAGCCAATATCTGCTGTTAATGTGACGGTTTTAGTATCCGCATTGTGTCTCAAAAGATTCGAAAAGCAAACCATTATTTTATTCCCTGAGGTTTTCCATCGGTTCTCCCACTAACTGCTGCAATATTTAGGCGTCACAGCACCCATCTATGTAGTCGAATGGTGATCACGTTGGTTTCGTTATTTCTGAGCAGTCCTGCCCTCTGAAGAAGCTCACAAGTCCTGTAAGATCTCTGGCTTTTGCTTTCTCAGACTGCTACAGGGATTTTGTCCCGGACAACTTTGACGTGAAGACATACACGGCCCAGGCCATCCACCATGCTGTCATTGCTGAGCAGCTGGCCAAGCTGGCTCAGGGCATCAGCCAGCTGGACAAGGAGTTGCACAGCCAGGTAGGATCCTCAGCTCCATGCAGACGCACACGGAACCCTCCTGGCACGGCCTCATGATGAGGAGGATGAGGATGGGCTACACCAGGCTACAGTACAACATAAACACATTTCCATTCATGGTGTCTTTACAATTCAAGGAAACAATGTAAATCATGAACGGGGTTTGTGGCAGCTGTGTAAATGTGCCAAAGATTTAATGAATTATTCGTATAAAACATTGTTAAACTTTATTTGATGTGAATGATTATTCCAGGTTGTGGCCAGGCACGATGATCTGCTCTCTCAGGCCACTGGGATAGAGTCTCTGGAAGGTAACGGAGACCTTTTTGTTCACGCTGACACCTAAACGGACTCTGAGAGGGATTAGTAGCCTTCTTCATGACTGCTGGCAATATTTTCCACACATGAAGCTCACATGATAGAATTGAAGCTCAAAGAGAGAGGACAGATGAGCTAAGGTGTTTTCTGTTTCCGAACATCCCGTTATTTTATGGAATAGACACTAGATTTTTTTATGATCTGCCCATGTTGACATTAACCTCTACTGGTCAAGTTCTTCTTTTGCTCACTGTCCCTCTTTTTTCTTAAATCTTGTTTAATTTTCAATACTTTTTGCTAAAGTGAGCTTTTATGTGCTTGCAATCTTTAAAAAAAGAGATATTTTTGGTGTAAAACTAAAAGATGTAAAAGATTGCAACAATTTGAGCAGAATGCTGGATTTCTGTCCGTTTAAATGATTGAATGACAGAGAGGGAGTTTTGAAATATTAAAATCTTAGATGAATTATCAGAATAGTAAGTGGAACAGTCATTGCTGCAGGGGCTGCATCTCAACACAAGAGGGCGCCAGATCGGGCCTAATTTCTGTTGTTTTCAGGGGTGCTTCAGATGATGCAGACCCGGATCAGCGCTCTGCAGGCAGCAGTGGACAGGTAACACCACCACTTCATGCTTGGTTACCCTCCATACTCACTCAGTCCCTCACCCTTCTTCTGGGCCACAAATGGCAGCGTTGAAATAGAAGCAGTGAAAATAGCTGAGCTCAGCAACTAACAGAGTAACTATTACTCCCCACTGTAGCGTGACAGCAGATATACAGTGATCTTTAGTTTGCCTCCACATGAAGGGTGATGACTGTTCGTCCACTGACTGTGATTTAGGGTGATGACTGTTCGTCCACTGACTGTGATTTCTGTCTTTCAGGATAAGGAGTAAGATTGTTGAGCCATATAACAAGATAGTAGCCAGGATTACCCAGCTGGACAGACTGCAGGTAACTTTGACTGCTTCCTAACGTCCATGAAAATATCCATGAAATGCGTATCTGTCTGGACAGGAGCTGGGAAAAGCTCTGCATGCCTCCAAGGTGTGTGTGTGTGTGTGTGTGTGAGATAGAGATTAAAAGTCAGTCATTGCCCTCAAACGTAAAGAATCCAGACTTTAATCACCCCTCAGCCACCACACACACTCGTCGAGGATCAGGCACATTGACTGTTAGCCTAACAGATATGGAGTTGTCGGCGCTGCTTGCGTCACCATGGCGCGTCGGCCCAGTGCCAGTTTAAAGCTGGTCAGCTGTGCTGGGTCTGGCCTGTGCTCCCTCTTCTGCAGGTGTATCCGTGGCAGCGAAGCTCGCTCATCCTTCCTCGTTTTCCTCCAGCTTTGGCCTGAATATTAAGCAGTCCAGCTAGCTCCATGGTTACCATATGTGTTGGCATAGCAGCAGTCAAGCAACTTTTTCCGATGCTCGGTGGTCACCTGACCGTCGCTGTTTGTGTGTTGCGTAGGTGGCCTGTGACCTGCTGCGCCGGATCATTCGGATCTTGTACCTGAGCAAGAGGCTGCAGGGGCAGCTGCAAGGGGGCAGCAGGGAAATCACCAAGGCTGCCCAGAGCCTCAACGAGCTCGGTAAGAACACCTTCACCTTCATGGGTCCTCAGTTCCCAAAGGCTGCTGTGTTGTCCCCCGGTCATGGGCTGTGATCTCCTTTACCTTGGATTACAAGGGATCATTTCAAGAATTGAAAACCAATAACAGAACAGAAATCAAGCCACAAACACAAAGGGTGGACATGCAGCTGTCACTGAATTTTCACTGAAACAGCACGGTCGCACCGATGTGGGACAAATGGACTTCTGTCCACTACGGATGACATCACTGGTTGGTTCTCTTAATTACAAGAAGAATGGAATCTTGGTAGCATGGGAAATAATTTAACTGTCATGACCAGGATGCAGTTATAGCCTCACTGTGATGGTTGTCATGGTGATGGTGCCAGTGAACCCAGACTTCCACTGAGCGGAGAGAGGGAATGAGTGAGAGGAGAGAGGAAAAGAGTGCTGGAAAAGAGGGGGGTGTGATGATCCCATCCCTGAGGAACTGGACCTTCATCCCAGCTGACCTCTCCTCTGTACTGAAGGACCTGGTGGTGTCACCACTCTGACGTGTCACTGCTACTGCTGCTACAACTGCTGCTGCTACGCTGCTACTGCTGCTGCTCCAGCACTCCTCTCGAGTGTCAGCAGAACCCACCAGCACTCCAGGAGATGTCTAGACACTCTTGCTGGCTCTTTATTCCCAATGGTGTCAGCACAACATTTGTCACATGTTAGCAGTGAGCACCACAGGTGGACCCTTGGTTACAGCGAGACTCCACAACGACCCACAAGCGGAAGCACATGTTTACACCTGCTTTCTGCAGCGGAGGAACCTCCAGGTGAGCCTGAGCTCGCACCCTCCTTCCCTCATCACTGCTCACCCCCAGGCAGCAGGTGGTGTCTCAGCTCCCTGATAAACTCCACAGATCCTCAGCCAGCCCCACAAAATGGCCTCCTCTCTCATTAGCTCACTGGACAAGAAAGAGGAAGTGATTTCAGATGCAGCCTTGTATCCTTTCCTTGGCTGTTTCTTTCCTCTGCTGCCTGCATTTGTCCCTTATGTTTTTGTCTGCTGATGAAAAATCTGGCTGGTCTTCACCAGGAACATAGCAACAGTTACCAAGTGTACAATATTTGAGACGTTTCCCGGTCACTCTGCATCCTGCAGGCATTTCTTCCGAGCTTCTGTGTCCTCAAAGGTGACCTTCTTTGTCCTCCTGGGGTCGATCCAGGAGTTATGAATCACCACGTTGTTGGGCTTGGCCTCTGCTTCTAGCCCTGACACCACCCTCTTCTTCATTTTGCTTTTCAACACTCTCTGAAACTTCTGCCTGGTGAAAGCGTAGAGAAGGGGGTGGAAGATGGTGGTGCCGTAGGCCATCATCAGGAAGCCCAAGCGAAGGCGAAGGGTGAAGTCACTGGTCCCGGTGCTGAGGATAACGCTGTTGAGCACTGTGATTGGAGTCCAGCACAGCAGAAAGGTGGAAATGATGAGCAGAGACATCCTGAAGACTCGTTTCTGCCTCTCTCGCTTCTCTCGGTGGCGTCTCACGGCCCTCCTCAGGGCGATGATGACAGACACCGATGCTCTCATACCCAGGGGTGCGCTCGCGCCTGGCCTGGCCCCTGTGCTGCTCTGGGAGACGTCCATGGACTCTGCTGGTGCTGCGGCGCTCAAAGAGATGGCACTTTTACTCTTTGGCCTCTTTTTGGGCAGGTTGTGCTGAAAGTGGCTCCCGATGCGTATGTTGAGAGCCTGGAGGATCTTGTAGTAGGTAATCAGCATGACCACGGCCGTGAAGAAGAATATAGGAATCTGTGCCAGAAGGTGGTAGTACAGACCTAGCTCTGCGTAGTACTGGTTTCTGTCAATCACTGTCAGGACTGCAGTCTGGTTCCCAGCGTCTGAACCCCACCTGATGAAGAAACCCACCTCCAGGAAGGGAAGGAGGAAACTGAAAAAGGACAGAGCCCAAATGGATCCCAGAATCCCCACGGCTCGGCCCATTGTCAGGACACGGTTGGCCGGACGGACAGAGATGTCGTAGCGGTCCAGGGTAATGGCCAGCACGTTGGCGGCGGTGGCTACGCTGGCAAAGGAGACACAAGCCTCATGGAAGCAGCAGAGCTGAGCCTTCTCCACCTCCAGAGGCAGTAAGAGCACCACGGCCGTGAGTGGAATGCAGCAAACACACACCTGCAAACAGGACAGCAGAATTGGCACAAACCCGAGTTAACCCACTTCTAAATACTATCTCCAGCTGCCACTGTGTTGGTAGGACTCACCAACACATCCACGACATGCAGGTTCATGGTGATGATGTTGGAGACGGAGCTGATGAGGTTCTGTTTGATGCAGTAGAGGATGAGAACGGTCAGGTTTGAGCCCAGTCCCAGGACCATCTCTAAAACCAGGAAGCATATCAGAGAGACCTGCAGCAGGAGAAAGACGTGCAGCTGTAAATCCCACCCTGTTACCAAACTGGGACACTCTTCATGTATATTTTACATACGCGCACCAATCTGAGCACCTCTGAAAACAGACATGTTCACCCCTGACCCCTGAACCCTGACCCCAGCAGAACTGGACCAGTGAAGGCCGTGTGGGACAAACCAGTGCCATCTGTGGAGACACCGCCCCAACACACAGGAGCTGGCCCAGCTGACCCAGCATCCTGGTGTAGATGGGGTCCGGTGGAGTTTCTGCCTGAACAGGTCAGGGCTGGTGGGCAGGTGGTCATAATGCTCTCCCTGTTGGCTGTTTATTACATCTTTAGAGGCCAGACAGCTACGCAGGATGATCTGTAGCAGTCGTAGCATTAAGATTGAAGCTGATGAAGGTTGACCCATGAAAACACACCTGGAAGCTGAGCGGGTAGATGTCTTCAGAGGAGCTCCTCTCATGGGTGTAGGGTTCGGTCGTGTCGAGGACTGTCCTGTTGCTCATGGTACCTGTAGGGACCAGCGCTCTGGCTAGCAGTGCTATCCTGACCAGCACAGCAGTTGGTGTCACACAGTAGCAAAAGACAAGTCCTGCTAAATGACACTAAATGTCCTCAGTTATTATGACAGTCAATGGTTGGGTCTTTAATTAAAGGCCGGCGCATTCAAATCTTCGAAGTGATACGACACTTTTACAGCTAATGAAAGCTGCTCCATTTCGGATGGTTTGTGAGGACATGCTAATACACCCTTGGTGCTTTTGTCTTATCAAATTGTAATTGTATCATTTGGGATGAAAATTCTTTATCTGCGCTGATGTATGGAGCAGCAAATGCAATTATCTTTACCTGTAAATGAAGCAGCTACTATTGATAATGTTGGTAGGAGCGACAAGACTGTCGGTTCTGTTGTCGCCAGCAGGGGTGGCTGTTCCAGAGCTTAATCAAATAGCCAGGAGTCCAACTTTCTGCCTCAGCTTTTCTGGCCCACTCAAATGTGACATAAAGTCAGAGGAAGTGAATATTTAGAAGGAGATCTTGTGTGGGGGAGGCCTGCACTCACCAGCACGGTCCTACAGACAGCTGCAGTCTCAGGGGCCTCAGGAACCAGAGCCTCCGTCAGAGCTGGAGCTGACCACAGAAGCTAATCCAGTGGATAATTCCGAACATATCCAGGCTCTCGGAACATCAGCCTTGGGTGCGCACCAGTAATCTCTTTGTCTAAGAGGGAGCAGCAGATCCCCGCCCCTCTTTAGGGGACATGTGGTCAGAAGCATCGGTGCAGTGAGTGCAGATCAATGCTTTCTTTCATGAAGAGCTCTGATTCCTCTTTGTTGTGTCTGAAGCGCTGCCTCCAGCCTCGTGCCCTCTGAACACCCTCCCCATTACACGACTGCTCTCTCCACTCCGCCCCACTCTGCAGGTTAACATCCACGTCGCATCCCAGCACGGTCCCACCCCAGAGGTGAAGACGCAGAGCTGAACGGATGTTGGGGAAGCTGTTCTGCCCACACTTCTTCACCACCTTCTTCTGCTCTGGGTCCACTCTACAGAAAGAACAGGGGGTTTGGTTGCGACTGAGAACTTGGGGTGTGAGTGACGGTGTGCTCCTGGTTTGGACTGCTGGTTGTGGATGTGCTGTGTGTGGTCGTTGCTGCCTCAGCGTTTGCCTTTGATGGTTCTCATTATGATCATGTGCTGATCTGAAACCTCAGTTATGCTTCTTTGGACACTGTCTCGCTGTCTCTCCCTGGTCACATTTGTTTGAGCTGGATGTCTCATAGCACCAGAACCTGTGCGAACCTTTGAGCTTCTCGATTGGCTCTTTTGTTTGGATTTAACAAGTTTAGGCTGAAGCCTGTAAAGCTGAATGGCGAGGGAGGAGCGCGGCTACAGATATCAGTCCGCTGTGTGTAGCGTTGTGAGCGTAGAGCTCCTCTACCGCCTTCATCGGAGCTCCTGAACGCACATCTCGTCACACGTCTCCTCGTTCTTCACTAAAAGGAGCGCTGCTGGAGGCTCGCAGTTCAGCTCCATGTCACCTAGAGTAGAGCCTAATAAAGCCCTCTGTCAAGCCCCCGCACGCGCTGTCAGAAAACAAGGACACACTTACCTCGGTGGCGGCTGTCTCTGTCCCCGGGTGCAGTTGCAGTAGGTCCACAGGTGATCCCTGTTCACATCTCCATCAGTGGCAGCCTCCCCTCTCCATACTGTCGCTCTATCGCTCTGTCTTCCTCCAGCAGCCCTTCCTACTCATCATCGCCCCCTCCCCCCTCTTTCTTCCCTCATCTTCCCTTCTCCTCTCTCCTGCTTTGCACCTCCGGTTTCTTCACGACACAAACTAGTCTGAGCTCTTTGTTCCTGTGGACATGGACGAGCTCCAAGACAAATGTGTGTGTGGTTGGTTGGTTGGTTGGTTGGTTGGTTGGTTGTCCCTGGCTTTTGAAACATGCATTATTTTAACTCGACAATGTCTTTCAGTGTCTTTTATAGTTTGGTGTCCACATTTTTAATGGTTTTATGTTGGTATGTGAGTGGACCAGGTGCTGCTGGTCACACTAATACAGCTATTCTATTCAAATCGACTTGACTCTGCTCTGCTCTGCTCTGCTCTGCTCTGCTCTGCTCTGCTCTGCTCTGCTCTACTCTACTCATTTCCCTTCATATATGCAGCCAGAGGAAGCTCCGTCTTCCTGTCACTGCTTTGGGGGCTGCATTTGGCTCAGCAGAACACACTGTGGAATGTTTTTGTTCATCAGCGTTGGACTGTCAGCAGACCTGTACTTATTGGCATGGCAACAGCAGCCTTACTGGCCAGAGTAAATGTCAACTGGTGGATCAAAATGAAC
This sequence comes from Takifugu rubripes, assembly GCF_901000725.2. Classification (NCBI taxonomy): domain Eukaryota; kingdom Metazoa; phylum Chordata; class Actinopteri; order Tetraodontiformes; family Tetraodontidae; genus Takifugu; species Takifugu rubripes. The sequence goes on along the minus strand of NC_042302.1, from coordinate 378,642 downwards.
AGACCTGTTGGTTTGCTGTGTGTCTGCTGACAGAGCAGCGGGACATGCTGTCCCCAAGACAGACCAGACAATGAGACCCCCGTCCCAGGGTGGAGGCAGGCAGGCAGGAACGCTGCCTTCACACCTGGAATTCCTTAAAGAACGGCAGCAGAAAACAGTCATTAATGTTTGATGATGCTAAAGATTTCAGCCTGGCTGTCTGCTGCCAAGTATAAATGCTTCTGGCTGTTTTCGCTTCGCCAGCGTTGCTATTTCAGGGGTTGAGTGAGTGAGTGAGGGAGTGAGTGAGGGAGGGAGCGAGCTCAGTATTGTGACTGAGCCACTGGGAACACAGCAACACGCTGACTGGGGCTGTTGTTTCTTCTATAAGAAAACAGGCAACTGGAGGCGCAAACTCCAAACCTGGTCCACCTTCTCAGACAGAGGAGAACGTTAAAATGCCCGGTGGAAAACAGGCAGCCCATGTTTAGGCTGTGTGTCTGAGCCTAAATGCTGCGTTGGACTGAACCTGCCAATGAAACGCTGGTCTGGGCCACACAGGTGGAACACACACGGGCTCTGCTTCTCTACACATGTATCTTCACGTCACTGGTTGCCATTTGGCCAGGATACTTACTGACTTCGGTCCAGGGTTCCAGTCTTCCACACACCCGTCAGGCTGTATTGTGGATAAATGTGGGCTCTTGGATCCTGTCTAAACGTTGCTGTTGAGAGTGTTTACTTTTGTTCCTCAGGGCTCCTGAAGGAACGGTGAGGAGAGTCAGGAATGTAGAGTGGCAGGTGGGAGCTTTAGTTTGCTGGATTCAGACAGCCCTGCGCTGCATCAGCTTTAACATCAGTTGAAGGAATGAGCGATATGTGGAGACGTGGATGCTACAGTAATCAGCTAAACTATGAACAATAGCCACTAATAATCTTGCGTGATCAGATTACCTCCAGAAGAGAGCGGTGAGTGTCCAGTGTCACACCAGGACATATGCTGCTCTCCTCCTGCACCATGGGTTGTCCCGTTTGTGACACTGAGAAGCACATTCACTATAAAGATGAAGACGTCCTCGTCATGGCTTCTCATTCGGGACTCTTCACCATCCAGGCTGCCCTGGGAGCCCTACATAAGATGCAGGGCCTGTGTAGTTGCTGGCATATCTGAGCCCCCCTGAGGGTCTCTGTGGGAGCCCCATGACCCTCAGACAAAGGCTGAGCAGCTCAACTTGCTGCCCTGTCATTCATTCCAGCTGTGGATGAAGGAGTGCTGCTGTTCCCTTCATATTGGAGCAGAGGGGAATAATCCAAGACCTTTGGATTTTCTGCCACAGCCACCCAGAAACCCTGCCACCTTTTATAAATAGCAGCCATGTGAGAATGAGCCGCAGGCTTCGTTTACGCCCCCAACAAGTGACTTGTGTTCACACAGTTACCTATTGTGATCCTTCCTGTGTCAATGAATCCTTCATAGTTCACCTTCTGTGCTGTTCATTCCTGTAGCTTAACCACCCTACAGGATTGTAATTACCTGTTGTAGCTCACAGAGTTCCACACGCTCAACAGGAATAGCCAGACCAAGCGTATTCACAGATACTGTCTGAACTCCCCTGGCCTGCAGGGGGAACTACAGGAGGGTTGAGCCTGAACCCCTCTCTCAAGTGAAATGTTTACCCTGAAAGTTTGGACCTTCTGATGGACTTCTGAAGGATGGGTGCTGGGGCCACTGCTCTTTGCCATGTGCAAGACCTCGCTGGGCCCATCCACCAGCTCAGACGGCTCGTCATACGGCTGCTATGCAGATGACACCCTGCTGTACCCGTCCTTTCCCCTGGGTCAACCCTCAAGCTCATACAAGATCTCAAACTGTCTCTCAGCTATACCTGCATGGATGCAGGACCACCACTTCCACCTTAACCTTTGTAAACCTGAGCTCCTGGTTCTCCCAGCTAGAAAATCCATTCATCACACCATCACGTCAGCACTGGCACCTCGTCTCTTGCTCCTACCAAGGCTGGTGAAATCTTGGAGTCACGATTGATGAGAATCTTGACTTTTTCCTGATCATGTAGCCTCGGTCTCCTGGTCGTGCTGCTTTGTCATATTCAATAGCATAATAATCAGGCTGTTCCTAACCTAACATGGCCCCCCTAGCTGCTGGACCAGGTATTTATGATCTATCAGGGGCAGAGATGCCTGGTGAGGCTGCTCCAGATGGTCCAGAATGTGGTGGTGCATCTGCTCCTCAACCAACCTAAGCAGGCCCACATCACCCCACAGCTGATGGAGCTCCAGTAGCTATCTGGAGCTGCCCACATTAGGTTCACGTGAAGGATTCTAGAAATCAAGCAGCACGTTTGAAAACACAATCATGAGATGGATCTTTTCTCACCCGGTAACATGTAGATCATCTTCTGTCTTCTGTGTTTTCACAGGAAAATAGAACGTTTGTGCCACCTTTAAACAACCCTGAAAAACAGCATTTAAGAAGGTGCATTTTATGGCAAAAGGTGGCTTTCAAGTTGTAGACAGTATTTGTCCCGTGAGGTGGCTGAACTGATGCACTCGCATAGAATAAAGTATATTCGTCTTGGTCATACTTGTCCAAAAGTTTCTAGGTCCAAAAAGGAAACATTTACATCTTTGGGAAGCCAAATATGACTCTAATGCACTTCCTGCTCTGTGTATTTGGACCCTTCCAGACTATCTGTCCCAAGGTGTGGATCTGAGCGGCATCCAGGTGATTGAAAATGATTTGCTGCTGATCAGCAGAGCCAGACTGGAGGTGGAGAACCAAGCCAAGAGGCTCCTGGAGCAGGGCATGGAGATCCAGGTACATCCTGACAGCCCTGAAGTTGCGTCTGCCTTATATAGTAACACAACCATGCTCCAAAACATAACATAACACTCACATTAAATAAACACTTCTATTAGTTCATGTTTACACTGTTTTAGAAGAGTTTTAATGCATTTGGAAATCTTTAAGGGCCCAGCATTGAATACCCATGACCTTTGATTCCCATAGCATTTAAAACATCAGTCTGTGTCAGATTTAGTATAACCACTGTTCGGACTCAACATGTCGGGTCAGTTGTGAGCGAACATCACAAATCAAATCAAATCAATCTTTATTTATATAGCGACTTATACAATCAAAATTGTTTCAAGGCGCTTTCCAGAATCCCAGGGCCTGACCCCAGACAAGCAACAGTGGCAAGGAAAAACTCCCCTTTAACAGGGAGAAACCTTGAGCAGGACCAGGCTCATGTAGGGGGACCCTCCTGCTGATGGCCGGCTGGGTAAAGAGAGAGGAGAAGGGGGAGGACAGGTAGAAGATAGGATAGGTAGGAGAGGAGAGGAGAGGAGAGGAGAGGAGAGGAGAGGAGAGGAGAGGAGAGGGGTAGAAGTAGAGTGAAGGGGAGGTAGAGGAGAGGAGGAGGAGGGGAAAGAGGAGAGGAAAAGGAGAAGGAGGGGGAGAGGAGAGGAGAGGAGAGGAGAGGAGAGGAGAGGAGAGGAGAGGAGAGGAGAGGAGAGGAGAGGAGAGGAGAGGAGAGGAGAGGAGAGGAGAGGAGAGGAGAGGAGAGGAGAGGGAGAGGAGAGGGAGAGGCAGAGGCACAGAGCACAGAAACACACACAAAAAATATGATATACAATCACTTCAGCGGGGCCGGAGGTCATTATGCAGCTCCGAGGGCGGCGATACCAGTAAATACATAGATGGGGGGGGGGGTGGAAACTACACAAGAACTAGTCTGCTTGATGAGGAGAGGAGAGGAAACCATGACCCAGTGGAGTGACAGAGGCCTGTCAGGTGATCATGTTTCCGGACCCCGGCAGCCTTGGCCTATAACAGCATAACTAAGATGTGACCTAACGATTAGACAACCCCCTAAGTATGATAATTTGTCTGTCTATGATAGTAACTGGAACTACTGAATTAGTAATAATAAGCTCACAGACCATGAGGGATAGACTGTCAAGTCTGTTATCAGCACCAGGCTTCAAGAGCAGCATTCATGTGTTCATGATACCATCGAGAGTGAAAGGTACAAGTGCTAAGGGCTTAGGGTTTGGAGCTGCAGACTGCATGGTGTCTCTAGGGTTAGGGTGAGGAAGGGCCTCACCACGTGTGTGAGTGTGTGTGTGTCAGGTATGCAATCCACTTCTGCTAATCTATCAATGCTTTAGATAAATCAAAGGTCACATTTGATTAGAAATTTCAAGGGTGTTGCTTGTGTGTGTTGAGGTTGGGGAAGGGGGGTGTCTCTGATGTCATTCATGGTCAGAGGCCAAGGTGTGAGACGTTTAAGGTGTGAGATTTTCCAGGTGTGTGGTATTTAAGGTGTGAAGTGTTTCAGTTGTGGGACATTTAAGGTGTGAGGTGTTTATGGTGTGGGACATTAAAGGTGTGAGGTGTTTATGGTGTGGTACATTAAAGGTGTAAGACATTTAGGGTGTAAGACATTTAAGGTGTGAGGTGTTTATGGTGTGGGACATTAAAGGTGTAAGACATTTAAGGTGTGAGGTGTTTCAGGTGAGAGACGTTTAAGATGTGGGACATCAAAGGTGTGAGACGTTTAAGGTGTGAGGTGTTTATGGTGTGGGACGTTTAAGGTGTGAGGTGTTTAGGGTGTGGATTGTTTAAGGTGTGAGGTGTTTATGGTGTGAGCCATTTCAGGCGTGAAATGTTGAAGGTGTGAGTGGTTTAAGGTGTGAGGCTTTTAAGGTGTGGAGTGTTTAAGGTGTTAGACATTACAAGTGTGAGACGTTTAAGATGTGAGGTGTTTATGGTGTGGGAAATTTTAGGTGTGAGACATTTCAGGTTTGAGTTGTTTAAGGTGTGAGACATTTCAGGTGTGAGGCATTTAAGGTGTGGAGTGTTTGAGGTGTGCAATATTTAAGGTGTGAGGTGTTCATGGTGTGTAACATTTAAGGTGTGAGATATTTAAGATGTGAGACCTTTAAAGTGTGAAACATCTAAAGTGAGAGGTGTTTCAGGTGTGAGACATTTATGGCGTGGGACATTTAAGGCGTGAGACTTTTAAGGTGTGAAACATCTAAAGTGAGAGGCGTTTATGGTGTGAGACTTTTAAGGTGTGAAACATCTAAAGTGAGAGGCGTTTATGGTGTGAGGCGTTTATGGTGTGAGACATTTCAGGTGAGAGACTTTTAAGATGTGAGACCTTTATGGTGTGGGACGTTTAGGTGTGAGGTGTTTATGGTGTGGGGCATTTAAGGTGTTTCGGAGAGATGGACTGTTCACATGTGATCCTGAGTAATGCTTCACATCCTCTGTCTGTGCTGGTGTCTCTGAGAACATGGAGTCTCTGAAGACGGAGACAGCAGAACCAAAAAATGTAAATCATCATTTTCTGTCTTCATATTCAAATGAGCCTGACTGATTAGAAGAGTGACATTTAAAAGTGACACTTTCAATCCCTAAAGCACTCTTTTGATGTCAGCCTCCTGCGACAGTCCCTTGCTGCAGCCTGATCCTGGACACCAGGAAGCCTTGTCCTGTTGTCTCCCCCAGCATGTGTAGTGGCCTGGCGTCTCCCATGACGTCCAGAAGACTTGATGACACTGGAGGGCAGCGTTATCAAGGACCTCTGGTTGTCCTCTCCAGCCTGACTGAACCAGCTTCAATAAACACACACACACCAGCTTTCATAGGGTTTTCACATGACTGTAATTTTAGCTCTTGCCTTTAATCCCTTTCTTGCTTTGATCCTGCAGGTTTCCCACTTGCTGCATCTGTTGATGGTGTTCCTGCTTGTCTCCCTGTCACAGAATCCCAACCAGGTGGGCACAGCCCTGCAGGTCTTCTACAACCTGGGTATCCTGAGAGAAACCATCAACGGTGTGGTGGGGGGTTACAGGAGCACCATCCAGGACAGCATCAGCAAAGCTCTGGACATCAAAGGACTGACACAACCGGCCAACCCCAAAGGTAGCAGGCTAACGGCCCCCATGGTCCGGAGATGATGAAGAGGGAGGGGGTCTCAGTGGTGCTGTTAGAGCTCACACAGCTGTTCCTGGTGCTGCTCTAAAACACACACGTCCATGAGGTCTGCTGTGCTTTGATGATGCTCTTTTATTCAGGAGCTCCAGGCAGAGCAATGCTGCCCACGCCAGGCAACACGGCAGCCTTCCGAGCTGCCCTCTGGACCAACCTGGAGAAACTGATGGACCAGATCTGTGCTGCCTGTCGACAGGTCAGACGTTTGAGCCGCAGGTGGAAGCCAGATGTTGCCAGAAAGACTCATTGGTGTGTGTTTTCAGGTGCAACATCTGCAGAAGATCCTGATGAAGAAGAGAGATCCTGTCACTCACGTCTGCTTCATTGACGACATCTTCAAGGTAGGCAGACAGTGCTGCTCTGCTGAAGGGGACATAGCTCAGCAGGCCAGGCTAGTTCACTGTCGGAGACTTTGGAGGTGAGCAAAAACCCACCTGAGCCTGGAGGAGGAGGATCCTGATCTGATGCCTGGAGATCAGAGCTCGGTAGATGTGATCAGAACCCCACACTCAGCTTGTGAGGACTTGGAGCTCCAGCAAACAGGAGCACCAGCAGCTGAGTCCATCTCTGGGCTTCTGCTTCAGTCCATATCTGCTCAGTTAGGATCCCCCACACTTGCAGTCGTTGGGGGCTTTGATCCGTCCTGCTGTAGTAACCGTATGCATGTTTCTGAAGGTGGAGCTAATGTGAGCACACCTGTCCAGACTGTTGTCAGCCTCTGCCTACCTCCACACCAGCTGGAGCAGGAGCTTGTTACTATGGAAACCATCCCTTTGGTTTGTGCAGAGCTGCTGGTGTGAGGCCTCCTCAGTGTCACGGCTCACTCCAGCGTGGCAACATTTGCATGTCTAATTTAGTGGGTCTCCAATCCAACTTGAATCGTGGCTTAATTAATGAGGAGAGGGGATGTTTCTCTCCTGCTGCAGGATGGGCAGGCTGACATCCTCTACACCTTCTGGAACGATGTGACCAGGACTCTGGGTGAGGAGTTCCACACAGCCACCGAAGGTGCGTGGGGGCCTTGTGCGTGCTCTAGTGCAAACACATGCTCACTACAACACAAGGTGCGCTGGGCTTTGTGCTCAAGGCTCCTCTAACTCCGGCCTCTTGTCTCCATGTAGCTTCGTCCTTTCTCAAACAGGCTTTTGAAGGAGAGTATCCCAAATTGTTACGCCTGTACAATGAGCTGTGGCGCCGCCTGCAGCAGTACAGCACCAGCCTACAGGGGGCGCTGCCGGCCACCGCGATCGACTCAGCGATCGACATCAGCGGCGCCGAACTGGACAGTCAGGACCTGTTCACACACGGCAAACAGGACTACAAGTGAGCCAGCAGCCTGACCAAAGTTAGAATGAGCCCTCCTCCAGAATGTAGAGGGATGGACGGGGGAAGACATGAGGACAGAGACAAGGAGACAGATCTTGTTTGTGTTTGACTGTAGCTCTGGTAACGGACATAAACTTGGACGTGGTAGAGTTCTGCTGTCCTGGATGAGAGCTGGTGAAAGAGAACTTACCCGTGTGCGTGTGTGTGTGTGTGTAGTCCAGAGAAGAGCCTGAAGGACTCTCTGCTGCCCTACCAGGCTGCCTACCTGTCCAAGTCCCTGTCTCGATTGTTTGATCCCATCAACCTGGTGTTCCCTCTGGGGGGCCACAACCCCCCCTCTAGTGATGAGCTGGACGCTATCATCAAGACCATCAGCAGGTTAGTGGACTGGAGACACACACACACACAAAAACACACATAAAAACAGATACTCACACATGCACACACACACAAGAACACACTCACAAAAATACACACACAGTTACACAAAAAAAACAAGCAGAAACACACACACACTCTCTGGTACAGTCAGAAAATAAAAGCCAACATGAGTTGACTCCATGCATCAACTTTGTTTGTGTGTTGTTATTTGTTTATGTTGTTGCAGTGAGCTGAACGTTGCCTCAGTGGACCCTAACCTGACTCTGGCTGTGGCCAAGAACACGGCCAAGACCGTCCAGCTCTTCTGTGTCAAGTCTGAGCAGCTGGTTAGTGCCGGGCCACATGTTTGAATGGTGTCAGAGTGCATCGAGGTTCTGAAGGTTCTTTCTGCTCCGTCTGCAGCTGTGCACTCAGGGGGATGCCAGTCAAGTCATCGGGCCGCTGACCGAGGCTCAGAGGAGGAATGTGGCTGTGGTGAACTCCCTCTACCGGCTGCAGCAGGCCGTCACCAAGGTAAGGCTGCTGCTGCTCTATGAGCGCTTCTCAGAGGATTCTAACAGCTTGGTCTTCTCTGCAGATCATTTCAGGGTTGGGCACGTGTCCAGCAGCCACTGCAGATGTTCTCTCATCGTCTCTGGAGGTACCTCTGATGTTACATATTAACAAACATGAGTGTCGTGGAGGTTATTGGTGCGATGCTGCTTTAGGTCAGTCTCTGTGTGTCGGTCCTCGTGGCTGCTGATGCCTGTGTTGGCTGTTTCAGGCTCTTCAAGCTCTCATGGACTCCTCCGTCCACCCTCTCCTGCAGTCAGTGAGCGACTCCATCGAGGCCATCATCATCACGCTGCATCAAGAAGACTTTTCAGGGTGAGCGTTTCAGGGTGGGCTGTAGCCAGCCCAGCTGTTTTGCCTCCCAGACTGGTCGTCTATTGGTCAGTAAAGGTCACAGGGGGGCCGGTAAACAGGCTTCAGGGCTCATCTGAACCACCCGAAGGTCCGACCATGAGCAGCTTCCCTCACTGTAACCTGACGCTTCCTGTCCTGCCTGTCGTCGATCTTCATTAATGAAGCAACAGTGACGTGCTGGCTGGGTAGTTATGGAAACGCGTGTGTGTTGCAGGCCTGTTTGCAGCCCTGATAAACCAGATGTGCCGTGTTCCCTGTACATGAAGGAGCTGCAGGGCTTCATCTCCAGAGTGATGTCTGATTACTTCCGTCACTTCCAGTGCATGGACTTCATCTTTGACAGCACAGAAAGGATCGCGCAGAGGGCGGTGGAGCTGTTTGTGCGCCACAGCAGCATCCTGCGGCCACTGGGAGAGGGCGGCAAGATGAGGCTGGCCGCTGACTTTGCTCAGGTGTGTGCAGCTTCGCTCCACCTTCTGGCTCTGCTCCTTCAGGCGGGGGTGTTTATTTCTCTATGTGTGGCAGATGGAGCTGGCCGTGGCCCCCATGTGCAGGAGAGTGTCCGACCTGGGCAGACCGTACAGAATGCTGCGCTCCTTCAGGTACCGGGTGCAGGAAGCGGGCCATCCTCCCTCGACAGAGGGGGTTGCTGGGAGATGAGGTGATCATGTGTCCTTTGTGCTGCAGACCTCTCCTGTTCCAGACCAGTGAGCTGATTGTCAACAATGCAGCCGTTGGAGAAGTGATCCCCTACAGCACCTTACTGCACTTCCTGTTCACCAGGGCTCCGCCAGAGCTGCGCTCGCCCCACCAGGTATGCCCCTCCAGTGACAGTCAGCCAGACTAACAAAGGTCAGGTGCAAATGGTTCCACAGGTGGTCTGGGGGGGCTTATGGGGCTAAAGTAGTTGTATCTCCACAAGGGGCACTGTCACCCAGGTTAGGGAGGTGCTGCTGTGAGGGTTTTCACGTTTGGGGGTCAAAGACAGCAACGTCCTGCCTGTATAGTTCGAACTTGGACGGCCACCGCTGCTGTCGCCAGCCGAGGTGACGTGCACCTCCGGGCACCCTGGGTAGCTAGTGAGCTTTGAACTGGAACATTCTTGGGCGACCAGGGATGGCGAGAGGAGCAGGAGTACTGAGAAAGCATCTTGTGACCCCCCCCTGATGTGCTGTTGTCCCACAGAGAGCAGAGTGGTCCATCGCCCGCTACTCTCAGTGGCTGGACGACCATCCATCCGAGAGGGACAGACTCTCTCTGCTCAGGTAACCTCTTCTGGGCCACTTACAATGAGGACGTCGATGTTTTCTCTTTTTTCCTGTAGCCCGAGTTCTTGTGGTCCACATGTCTTTACCTGTGTCCATGTCCAGAGCTGAACGTTACGTTTGTCCTCCTAGGGGTGCTCTGGAGGCGTACGTGCAGTCTGTGAGAGCCCGCCAGGGAAAGGAATTTGCTCCCATCTATCCCATCATGCTGCAGCTCTTACAGCGGGCTAGCACCGGGACACAGGAAGTTCGATCCTGAAGACCAGCCTGGCGCAGAAAGCATATGAGAATTCTGGTGATGGGAGGGGGCTGGAGGGGGATTTTGGTGGCAGGGGTGGATGTTCCTAGATACGTCCATGTTGATGTGGGGAAACTCGGTAATCCTTCTGGTTGGTCTCTGCCAGCACGATACACGTCTGAGACAAGATCTTGTCACGTCTCTTCGGTCAGCATTAAAATAGATGTTTCCACATCAGAGCCAGCTCATGGAAGCCGAACCAGTCTTCTCCATCATGAAGATGGGAACATCTCTCAGGAGACATCAGACGTTTTCTCATAGTATTGAAACGTGCTTGAATATGAGTCACAGGAGTTGAGACTTTGGGAGCAGAGGAGCAATGAGATGCTAAGGAGGAAGGTGCCTTCGTTACATCCTGGACAAGAGGTCCTGGATGATCTCTGCGTCCTTCTCTATATTACAGGAACATACAGTTCAAAGCAAGACTAAAGATTTAGAACTGAGGTCTCTTGGAAATGAGCAGCTCTTCAGATCTTTGACCTCAGCCTCAGGGGTGATTGCCGGGGTCATCATGGCTGACAGTGGTAGAGCACACACATGTGTGTTCTTCAGGTTTTGGATGAGAAAACAGTCATGTGGCTCATTATTTCTACTGTACAAAGATCAATAAAAACAACATTACAGATGAGTGAAGCTGTTAATGACATCATCATGAAGCGCCGAGGAGGGGGGGACGGGAACAGGGAGGAGTGGGGAAAGGAGAGGAGGGGATGAGAAAAGGGAGGGAGTGGGGAGGAGGGGGAAGGAGAGACAGCCATGACCAGCAGCCTGGTGATCAGGTGATCATATTTCTGGACCCTGGCAGCCTCAGCCTCTAGCAGCATAACTAAGATATTAACCCAATACCGGTAATTAGACGACCCTCTAAATATGATAATTCTGTCTAGGATAATAACTGGAACTACAGGATTACTGAATTTCAACTTTTTCAAAGAGGTAGGTTTGAGGTCTAATTGTGTGGACAAATAAATAAAAGGAAATCGTTCATCTCAGTGGAGGAACTGGCTGCTGCAGAAACAGGGATGATGATTGCAGAGGAAGTCTCCGGTCTCAGGTAAGGAATGAATGTCAAGTGGAGTACTGACTAATCAACTAAAGCCCATCGAGAGGTGGAACACTCACTCACTTTCTACCGCTTCTTCCTCCACTGAGGGTCGCGGGGGGACTGGAGCCTATCCCAGCACAATGGGCGGAGGCAGGGTACACCCTGGACTGGACGCCAGTCAATCGCAGGGCTAACACGTATAGACACACAACCATTCTCTATCACACTCACAGGCAATTTAGAGTTTCCAATTAGCCTAATCCCCAATCATGCATGTCTTTGGACTGTGGGAGGAAGCAGGAGTACCCGGAGAGAACCCACGCAGGCACAGGGAGAACATGCAAACTCCACACAGAAAGTCCCCAGCCTCAGTCCCAACCGGGGATCGAACCCAGGGCCTTCTTGCTGTGAGGCCACAGTGCTAACCACCACACCACCGTGCGAGAGGTGGAACAGCCCGTCATAATTTCATATCTGCTACTGGTTCATTTTCCACATGTCTAAGTTGATCCTGCAGCTGTTCATGAAAAGCTGCCTCCAGAGAGTGAGGAGTGTGTCACCCTACAGACAGTATTACCTCAGAAGGAGACACCTATAGTCAAGAGTGGGTCAGCGTATAGACTACATAACCTGGGAGGGAAAAACCTGTACAGACTCAGGAGTGTATCATTGTAAAGACAGCACCAGCTGAATTCCCAAACCTAGCAGCTGAGCTGAGGAACTATAGACTACACCAGCCCTCCTCCGCTTCCCGGGGCAAAACGAGTTGTGGAAGCTCAGGCTCCTCTCAAGGTGCTGGGTTCCAGAATCCATGCAGTACTCAGAGGTGAGCCTGACTATCTCAAGCCGGTACCTCTCAACCTCCTGCATAACCTCAGGCTTCTGTGGCAGAGACCCGACCCCAAGCCTGACTCCAGAGTTGGGCCCTGGTACCACCAATCCCAGGTTGTTTCATTTGTCATCATTTGCCATAGTGGGTACATGCACCACACTTAGCTCGGCAGGATCTGCCATGAAAGATCCTAATGGGAGCACTCCCCCGGATAACTTGGCTCTCGGGATGATTTGGGCTCACAAACCCCTCCACCACAGACAGGTACTGGGTCAAGGAGGGGCATCACTATATTTCTGTAGTTTAATTGTTTGCTTGGGTGTAGTCGTGACCCCTAAATGAACAATTACTCCTCCAAGGATGTTCTGCCATACAGTATGTTAGGAGTCCTTCTCCCTGGGTGCGCGGACTTGTTCTCTTTGGGAACACTTAAAATTTGCTGTCTATCTATTTTTAATGGATAAATTCCTACTTTGTAACAATTAGAAATAAAACTTTGGAGAGAAAAAAAGCTTCTTTCCCAGCCAAAACGTTTCAGCAGAAAACAAAGAAATCTAGAAATCCTGCTCAGTCATCTCAATGGTGCTAATTATCTGCTGAAATACCAGTGGCAGCACATTTTCTGGCGCTTTGACTTGATTTTTTGGAAACTAATGTGGCCAGCAGCTGATCTATGACAGCCTGAGATGTTCCCCTCATCTGTGTGGGTGGATGTGCTCTAACTCTCTCTCGGATATGGGGAGACATTTTGAGTGACAAGAGACTCAAAAATGTTTCATGCCTCTTTGTTTGGCCACTCTGTAACAACATCAAAGACACTGAGGTTTGGCAACATAAAATAGATTCGAGTGGACATCAAAGACAAGTGCATATCAAAGCCACATCAATTAGTCTAATATGATACCGGCTGTGCTGCTCCCATATTTGGTTTAAAGTATCGCTGTTACGCAGCGTAACTGACTCAACCGGGTGGCCCAAAGACTCTCGGATACAGAAGAAAGACAATGCAAGGAGCCAGGCTAAGCATAAGACCTCTGAGCAGGAGAGGTCAACTAAAAGAGAAGGTATGATTGAAACTGACATAAGAACTGACATAAGATCAGATCTTTGTTGTGGGATTTAAAATCATATTAGGTTTACATATGAAACCCTCAGTTACTCAGCGTTACTGACTCAACCTGGTGGTCTAAAGACTCTCAAACACTGGACGCGAAACTGAAGCAAAACAAACAAGCAAAGGAGAAAAAGACACTGAAGAAAGACAATGCGAGAAGGCAAGCTAAGCAGACCCCTACCATGACCAGGAGAGGCCAACTAAAAGAGAAGGTACGATTGAAACTGACAAGATAGTTCTGGTTCTTCTTTAGAAGTTGACCATTTCTGTCCTTAACTCTCCTTTTCACCTTTCAATCACGTGTTGTGCCAGTTTTACCATGATGGGATTGTTTCTTTTAGGCTCTTGACACTGAGAAATTAGAAAGACTGGGGGATCCCCCAATGGATCAGTTTGATGCCTCTTCACGCAAATGGTTCCCTGATAAAAACAGAGACTGTTGCAGGATCGTTGCTGACAGGGATCCATCCACTGATAAAAGGCAACTTCTTTCATACAACAAGAAGAAGTTAGAAGAGAAAGTGTTGAAGGAGGCCAGATCAAAGAGTAAGACCTAGCATCAAAGAGATGGTAGTCAAGTTGGAGACTGTCACGATGACCTAAATATCAAACAAGTTTAACCTCTCTTCTTTCTGTCCTTCCTATACGGTCACAACTGTTGTAGGAAATCAGAAGTCTGCAGGAACAAAGATGCACATAAAGGACTCGATCAGGATCGCCATTACCATTTTACTATTAGCATGTTCTCTGTTTCTTCTCCCTCTATTCCCCTGGAGTGATGGCCAGACAAACCAGCGCCAACCGACAGGGATCTACCGCTGATGACAACGGGGTGCTAATGATACCTCCAATAAAATATGCAAACTATTTTGCTCTAATGCAATAGTATAAGTGATTCCAGGTCCAGAGTATTAAAGGTAACAATCCGTTTATGTCACATGGGTATTTCACTTGCATAGGTATGCTGACGTAAGCCTGAGTACAGGGAGGGACCCCAGCACCAGTGGCTGTCCTGAAACCTATGGCCTGCCAATGTAAACACGTGTAAATCCTCAGACTGCTCCTGCCTTTGAATCGAAATGATGAGCACTCTTTCATGGTTACTTTAAGTTTTCCCTCACCCAGGTTCCCGTAACATCAAGCTGGATGCATTGTCTCACCAGTTTTCTCCAGATTCCTCCAGCTAGGAGCCTCGTTCCATCCTGGCTCCTTCCTGCACTGTGGGAACTGCTTCCTGGCAGAAGGTCATGGAGGCTCAGCGAACTACTCCGGCTACTGGTGGCGGTCCTCTGTCCCCCAGGAGAACAATAGCGTCCCCAGTTGGGGCACAATCAAGTACTCCAGTTGGATCGATGGCAGAGGACAGTGTTGTAACGTGACGCTGAAGAGGCGTGTGTTGTACATCACCTCATACCATCACCTCAAAAGAAGCCACTGCAATCTTCAAGAATGTTTGCTACACACAGCTGGTCCACATGTAACATTCCTAACAGGTTGCATTTCTTGCACACGGTAGAGGACGAATGTGCTGATCAATGTAAGGGATCCTGTGGTAAATACATATGGCATGAAAATAGCAGATTTGACTTTTCTGAAACTGAATCATCAGTGACGTGATTCTACTGGCCAATCAGCATTATGAGATCAGCTAGTAACATAATGGTACCTAACTGCTTGGAACTCCAGCCGTGGGACTAAAGAAGTACCTACTCAACCCTGCTACCCCAGTGGGAAAGCTTCAAGTCAAGCTGCATTGAGTGGTCATTACCACGTGTCCGGGGTGCTGCCGATCAGAAAGCTGGGCGTGGCGGCTGCTGGAGTCCTGATAAGCTCAACAGATTTTTTTCAATTATTTCAGCAATATCACTCTGGAGGTTGTGCTGAATATCAAATGAAATCAATCTTTATTTATATAATCAGAATCAGAAGCAGATTTATTGCCATTGTTCATGTAATACACAGTATTACACAAACTAGGAATTTGTCATGGTGTGACGCTGCGACATTCAACATAAAGAAGACCACACTAGAATAAGATAAATAAAATAAAATAAGACATATATACAGTATATACATAAATAGTAAGTGGTAAGAGGTAAGTGGTAAGAAATAGTGCAGGTCAATGCAGGAGTAATGTATTGTTCATGGGTCCGACTGGCTGCTGTACGTGGTGCTTAAGTGATGAGTCACTTGGTGTTCAGCAGCCTGATGGCAGAGGGGAAGAAGCTGTTCGTGTAGCGGGAGGTTTTGGTCCGAATGGACCGTAGTCTCCTGCCTGAGGGGAGGGGGGGAAACAGTCCGTGACCAGGGTGGGAAGGGTCGGCCGTGATCCGACCTGCACCCCTCCGGGTCCTGGAGATATACAGGTCCTGGATGGATGGAAGCCTGCAGCCGATCACTTTCTCGGCAGCGCGCACGACGCGCTGCAGCCTCAGTCTGTCCCTGACAGTGGCGCCAGCATACCCCACGGTGATGGAGGAGGCGAGGACGGACTCGATGATGGCCGTATAAAACATCCAACATCCTGGGAGGCAGTTTGAGCTTCCTCAGCTTCCGTAAGAAGAACATCCTTTGCTGGGCCTTCTTGATGAGGGAGCTGATGGTTGGCTCCCACTTAATATAGCTTCTTTTACAATAAAAATTGTTTCAAGGCACTTTCCAGAATCCCAGGGCCTGACCCCAGACAAATCAAATCAAATCAATCTTTATTTATATAGCGTCTTATACAATCAAAATTGTTTCAAGGCGCTTTCCAGAATCCCAGGGCCTGACCCCAGACAAGCAACAGTGGCAAGGAAAAACTCCCCTTTAACAGGAAGAAACCTTGAGCAGGACCAGGCTCATGTAGGGGGACCCTCCTGCTGATGGCCGGCTGGGTAAAGAGAGAGGAGAGGAGGGAGGACAGGTAGAGGATAGGATAGGTAGGAGAGGAGAGGGGTAGAGGAGAGGAGAGGTAGAGTGAAGGGGAGGTAGAGGAGAGGAGAAGGAGGAGGAGGGGAAAGAGGAGAGGAAAGAAGAGGAGAGGAGAGGAGAGGAGAGGAGAGGAGAGGAGAGGAGAGGAGAGGAGAGGAGAGGCACAGAGCACAGAAACACACACAAAAAATATGCACAATCACTTCAACGGGGCCGGCGGTCATTATGCAGCTCCGATGGCAGTGATACCTGCAAATAGATAGAGGGGGGGGGGGAAGCAGAAAAACTACACAAGAATCAGCATAACTAGTCTGCTTGATGAGGAGAGGAAAGGAGAGGAAACCATGACCCAGTGGAGTGACAGAGGCCTGTCAGGTGATCATGTTTCCGGACCCCGGCAGCCTTGGCCTATAACAGCATAGCTAGAATGTGACCTAATGATTAGACGACCCCCTAAGTATGATAATTTGTCTGTCTATGATAGTAACTGGAACTACTGAATTAGTAACAGTAAGCTTTTTCAAAGAGGTAGGTTTTGAGTCTGATCTTAAAAGTAGCGATGGAGTCAGCCTCCCGTACCTGGACAGGGAGCTGGTTCCAAAGCAGGGGGGCCTGGTAGCTAAATGCTCGGCCCCCCATTCTACTCCTAGAAACTCTGGGAACCACAAGTAGACCAGCATTCTGAGAGCGGAGCGGTCTATTGGGCTGATAGGGTATCACTAGCTCCTCCAGGTAGGATGGAGCTAGGCCTCTGAGGACCTTGTAGGTCAGAAGAAGGGTTTTAAAAGTTATTCTAAATTTAACGGGCAGCCAATGAAGCGACGCCATTACAGGACTTATGTGATCTCTTTTGTCAATACCTGTCAGAACTCTGGCTGCAGCATTTTGGATCAACTGGAGGCTTCTTAAAGAGTTGTTTGGACACCCTGATAATAAGGAGTTACAGTAGTCCAGCCTGGAAGTAACAAATGCATGGACTAACTTTTCAGCATCAGGCTGCATCAGTAGCTTCCTGATCTTTGAGATGTTCCTCAAGTGAAAAAAGGCACTTCTAGAGACTAATTTAATGTGTGAGTTGAAGGAGAGATTTTGATCAAAAGTTACTCCTAGATTCCTCACAGAGAGACTAGATGTTAACGAGATACCATCTAGAGTGATCATGTGATCTAATCTATCCCTGAGAGGTTCAGGACCAAACACCATGACCTCAGTTTTTCCTGGGTTAAGGAGGAAGAAATTTGAAGACATCCAGGACTTTATGTCTTTAAGACAGGTCTGGAGCTTCACTAACTTCTCTGTCTCCTCGGGTTTCATGGATAAATAGAGCTGAGTGTCATCAGCATAACAATGAAAATTTATCCCATGCTGCCGAATAATGTTCCCTAAGGGAAGCATGTACAAGGTGAAGAGGATTGGTCCGAGTACGGAACCTTGAGGAACTCCATGGCTAACCCTACTGTATGAGGAGGGAACGCCGTGGACATGGGCAAACTGGTATCTATCAGATAAATATGATCTAAACCAGTCTAGTGCTGTCCCTTTAATCCCAATCACATGTTCCAGTCTCTGTAACAGGATGCTGTGATCAACTGTATCAAAAGCAGCACTGAGGTCCAGCAGAACCAGCATAGAGACCAGTCCATGATCGGAAGCTATGAGAAGATCATTAGTGACTTTAAGAAGTGCTGTTTCTGTGCTGTGGTGAGCTCTAAAGCCTGACTGAAACATCTCAAACAGGCTGTTCCTCTGCAGGTGCTCCAGTAACTGAGTCACCACCACCTTCTCTAGAACTTTAGAGATAAAAGGAAGGTTGGATATTGGCCTATAATTTGCCAAGACATCAGGATCCAGTGATGGTTTTTTAAGCAACGGCTTAATCACTGCCACCTTGTAGGACCGGGGTACATAACCTGACACTAAAGAACCATTGATCTGGTCCAGGATAGAACTGCCTATCAGTGGTAGAACATCCTTCAACAGGTGTGTTGGGATGGGATCTAAAAGACACGTAGTGGTCTTGGATTTCTGAATTAGCGATGATGCCTCAGAAAAATATATAGGGCTGAAGGAGCTTAAGGGCTCGTTGGAGACCCTGCATGTTCCCACGGTCGGCACATCTGGTGATGGTCCAGTTGTAGGGATGGCCTGGTTAGCTTTCTCTCTGATAGCTAGAACTTTATCAGTGAAGAAGCTCATGAAGTCTTCACCACTAAGGGAAGAAGGGATACGTGGATCTAAAACACTGTGACTCTTGGTTAATTTGGCCACAGTGCTGAAGAGAAACCTGGGGTTGTTCTTATTTTCCTCAATCAAAGAAGAAAAATAAGCTGTTCTAGCCTTGCGAAGGGCCTTTTTGTATACTAATAGACAGTCTTTCCAGGCTACATGGTAGCTGTCTATCTTACAGGAATGCCACTTCCTTTCCAGTCTTCGCACTTTCTGCTTGAGGGTCCTGATATGTGAATTATACCAGGGGGCACACCTCCTCTGATTTACTATTTTCTTTTTCAGGGGGGCAACAGAATCAAGCGTGATTCTCAGTGAGGTTGCTGCACCTTCAGCAATAGAGTCAACCTCAGCAGGGCTAAGACAAGCAACAGTGGCAAGGAAAAGCTCCCATTTAACAGGAAGAAACCTTGAGCAGGACCAGGCTCATGTACGGGGACCCTCCTGCTGATGGCCGGCTGGGTAGAGAGAGAGGAGAGGGGGGAGGACAGGTAGAGGATAGAATAGGGAGGAGAGGAGAGGAGAAGAGAGGAGAGATAGAGGGGAGGGGAGGGGAGGTAGAGGAGAGGAAACCATGACCCAGTGGGGTGACAGAGGCCTGTCAGGTGATCATGTTTCTGGGCCCCGGCAGCCTTGGCCTATAGCAGCATAGCTAAGATGTGACCTAATGATTAGACGACTCCCCCAGTATGATAATTTGTCTGTCAATGATAGTAACTGGAACTACAGAATTAGTAACAATAAGCTTTTTCAAAGAGGTAGGTTTTAAGCCTAATTTTAAAAGTAGAGATGGAGTCAGCCTCCCGTACCTGGACAGGGAGCTGATTCCATAGCAGGGGGGCATGGTAGCTAAATGCTCGGGCCCCCATTCTACTCCTAGAGACTCTGGGGACCACAAGTAGACCAGCATTCTGAGAGCGGAGCGGTCTATTGGGCTGGTAAGGTGTCATTAGCTCCTCCGGGTAGGATGGAGCTAGGCCTCTGAGGACCTTGTAGGTCAAAAGAAAGGTTTTAAAAATTATTCTAGTTCTGATTCCTTCCGATGAAGAAAAAGAAAATTGCCCAACACATTTTTATTGCCATTGATTACGTGTCTCTCCATGCTGAAAAGTTAGTCCATGCATTTGTTACTTCCAGGCTGGACTATTGTAATTCTTTATTTATTTCTTTATTTTCCTTCTTCTGACCTACAAGGTCCTCAGAGGCCTAGCTCCATCCTACATGAGCCTGGTCCTGCTCATGGTTTCTTCCTGTTAAAGGGGAGTTTTTCCTTGCCACTGTTGCTTGTTTGGGGTCAGGCCCTGGGATTCTGGAAAGCACCTAGAAACAATTTTTAATTGTAAAAGACGCTATATAAATAAAAATTGATTGAATTGATTGATGGGCTGAAGGCACTGTTGCAGAAGAAGAAGCAAAGGCAGATGAGAATGGCTGGCCAAGGCAGCAATGGAGAGGATCCAGATGACGAAGGGGAAACAGAGGATGATGATGAAGATGGAGACTACTGGCGGGAGCAGCAGGAGAAGCTGGAGAGAGAAAGAAAGGCCATCATGGAAGATGATGTCTGGTAGCAGATGAGAAGACTCGTCTACTGAAAGAGAAGGAGAGGAAGATGGAAGATCTGAGGCGGGAGAGGAAGGCCCAGTACAAAATTGCAGCCAAAGTCCCGGTGAGCTAATTTCTGTATCGTAACATCTGGAGCAGCCACATGAAACCCAGAACGGGTTTGATCCATTGTCCAACAATTAGATCATGGAGAGTAAACTCCTGGTTGGAGGGAAGAACATCATGGATCACACCAATGAGCAGCAGAGAATGGTGGAGCTGAAAGCAGGAAATTGCTGAACAGGTACATCAAATGCTGGCCAACATTTTGAAGGGGATCTCCTCACACGGTCACATTTCCTCTGTGTGAAAATGTCTTTGTGTCCAGAGATGTCAAGCATGCAGGATGCAGCAGCAGATGGAGAGTCGCTATGAAGAGACGCTGGAGCTGAAGGTGACTTACAGCTCTCTGCAGCAGCAGGTTGACATCAAGACCAAAAAATTGAAAGAGGTGGCTGCTGCTAGCTGCTCGGCATTAGTTGCACACGTGTTCGTATTCTTTTTTAACTGTTTGTTTTAAATTAAACTTTTGTTCTTCATCCTAAAAGCTGTTTATGAAACTTCAAGCTATGGAGGTTGAACTTCAGGACACAAAGGAGGCTCACAGCAAAGAGTGGCAGGACCTGGAACACAACCAGAATAAGCTAACCAGAGACCTGAAACTGAAGTGAGTCTGCTCACACCCTCTCACGCACGCCAACACCCAACACATACTTGGACTTTGGATTCCCGGTGATTCCTGAATTGTTCCATCCTAAAAATATTCCTGGTCAGCAACTATTGAAGCTAAAGGTCAATCTTTGAGCGCTACGGTATATCGCAGCCACCAGATAGGCTGGCATAGAACGCGCACTCTTCAGATCTCTTCAAATGAGGGCAGCACGCTTTGTTTCTGACCTGATCTTTCTGGGTTTTTCAATGGGATGGCACCTCACACAGCAGAACCAGCATGCTGGAACTCTCTCCCGTTCCAGTCTTCGCCATTCAGCTGTATCCCTCTTCTTCTCTGCCAGCCTGCTTCAGCCACCATTCGCTCCTCTTCTGCCACAGCCATCTGGATATTGTCTTTGCCTGCTTGACCAGCTTGACCTTTCCCTGACCCCAAGCATTCCTTGTGCTCTCCACAGCAATTGCAACTAACATTCATTGGTAGATTCCAGGCCTTCCAAACCATATGTTTCATTCATATGTTTGTCTTTCAGGCATTTGATCATTGAGAACTTAATTACCGTTGAGGTGAAGAACAGAACACTCAACCGAGCTTTCTGGGACAAGGACAGCGAAACCTGGAAACTGAAGCCCACCACGTGGTCCATGTTTTTATTGAAATTGTAGCAGCATTTGATACTGGCATGATCTCATTTGAACCCAGAAGAGCCAATAAAGAGGCTTAAATCCTTCTTAGGACCAGTTGCATTTGTTCTATTTGATTACATTATGACAATTCAAAAGGTTTTATTTTTTTACACAATGAACAAAAACTAGTTAGCATCGCATGACCCGACCCATGTCTGCCAACGGCTATAAGAGGCCCGTCTATCAACGCGCCCTCGCGGCCATGAAGACCAGCTCTGTCGGCAGATACAGAGTAAGCTGAGGCGTGTCCTCACGACCTCACACCACCATCATCATTGTTTGTTCCAGATGTTGATGGAGGACGCCCTGCACAATAGGGACGAGATCGAAATTGACGCCTCAACCATGTCCGAGCCCTGGACCCCATCCGCCACCATCAGGAGCAGCCTGAAAACACCAAAGTCTGGGTGAGCAGGCTGCTGCCGTTCTTCTCCAGCTGCTAACACGTTTCTGTAAATCACTGAGAGACAATCTTGATCGTCACAGATGTCATATAAATCGAGTCGCAGTGAGTCATTCTCTCTATACTTTCAGTTGATCCAGGAAAGGAAGGTCATCGCAGAGTTCAGTCTCTTCCCTCGGCAGCGCCAGCCCAAGATCTCCTCTGTACCCGCAGCCCTGAGGTTTGGTGCCCAAATGATGGCTGCCACAGCTAATCTCACCGCCATCCAGCGCAACTCCAGTCGTTGCAAGTCATTTTTTGTTTTTTTTATTTCTGCTAAATATAACAAAGCCCCTGAAAATGTAATGCCTGCTTCTGCTGTGTCTGAAGGTGCTCAGCCCTCCAGGCCATGCTCATTCTGGGAGGGGAGCGTCATCCAAGAGTCTTCATCCGTTCTAACGGACCGTTTGGGAGCTCCTTTGATCACATTTGGAGCTTCAGTCACCTGGTTGTTGGGTTGGTTAGGAGCCATGTGTGAAACAAGCTTTGTGGCGCTACATCTCCTGCGTTCAGTACGATCCGACACTGCTGCAGCTTTTATTTCAGACCTTCTTAGTGTCAGTGTTCCCACCGAGGCCTTCGGGGAATCCCGCCACTTCCGCGAGAGCATCCTGAACCTTGGACTCAAGAGTGAACCAGAAAGCACGCAGACTCGCGCTCGATTGATAGGTGGCAGAAAACACAGAAGCAGTTACCTGGGCCACCGAGAATCCAGACAATGAGTCAGGAGGTCCAGAATCAGACAGGAAGTCTCCCATCAAGCTGTCAGAGAGCAGCTGGGAGAGGAGAAGACATGGAGAAAGGTGGGACATCATCCTTGTGTCAAAAAAGTCACCTCAGCAAGGCTCCACTAGGCTTTAGGAAAGTGCAGATTCTGTGCGTGGTGGAGCAGTGGGACAATGAGGACAGTAAGGACTCGTCACAGCGCAGGTAAATATGGAGGATTTTAATCTGTACATGACTTAGAAGCAGGACAGCATCAGCACACACTAACTCAGATGGGCCATTTCCATTGGTTGGCAGGAGGCTCCTCTATCAGCGGTTCCCATGGTTTCCAAGTCAACATCTTCCTGGACAGAGCCAACTCACACTCTGCCTACACACACACACACACACATACACAGACACATTATTCATCAGAACACACTATTCATGGCAAAAGATTAGTATTTGCTGGTATATTCAAGATGTAGAAGAGGCACAAAGTCCAAGAGGACATGAGAAATGTGAGATGGATCAACACTGCTGGTGTCCAGGAACCGTCCACGAAGTACAGCAGCCAAAACAAATGAGTGAAGCCATTGCCAACTCGCCTGGAAAATGACTTCTTCAATCTGGCCACAGTTAATCTTCTCCTCCAGCTTCTGAACATCAGGCTCCTGTGAACAGACCGTGTCAGATATCTAGCACTTTATCCTGGGTGCGCACACACACAGACACACACACACACACACACACACACAGACAGACACACACACACACACACACACACACACACACACACACACGTCCTGACAGAGGAAGACAGAAGTCCCATTCATTATATGTCCCATTAGATTGTCCCCTAAGGTGTTTTAATTTCCTCCTGCTTCGTTGCTGCTCTCTTCCTAACAACAGTCCAGTGACCACTGGGGCCCTCCCAGCAGGTGTCCTCACCGTCTCTACGTGCTGTAGCCTGTCCTTGATCAGCTGTTCGGTGTACTTCCTGTAGGCTGCATCCTGCGGCATAGTCTGCACTGAGCCCAGGATCTTTGAGTAGAGTATGGCCAGACGCTGACGGGAGAGAGGCCGCGGCACCAAAGCTTAGGAACGGTGGAATTCAATCATGAGTCTCAACAATAATCAGTCCAACTCACCTCATGGGCATTATGGGAAACAGCCAGGCCCACCAGGCCAGTCGTCTGCAACAAGAGGACCAGAGTGACTGAGATTATTCTGTCCACAGAGAAAGGTAACCATGGAAACACTTTATATTAGCAGTGGTTCGAAGAGGGGAAGTCTTGAAATAACAGACTAAGAGGTTCCGTGGTGCTGCTGCTGCCTTCAAAGGTTCTACTGGCACTGAAACTCAGTTATCAAAATGATCTTATTTCAACTATATCCATTATCAGGAGAGTTTTGGAATAGCGGTCATGTATTTGCAGGAGTGAACTGTTTAAGAGACTGTGTTTTTAACCTGAAGGCTAAAATAAAACATGTAGAAGAATATTGTCAACATCATGACTCAAACCTGATCGTCACTTTATTAGTTAGCTTACAAGCTTTATCAAGCATCTTTTCTTCTCAACAGCCGGAATTATTTGGTTTTTGTCCCATACAGGCACTTGATCGGTACATATGAAAAGATTAAGCACTTTTCTAACTAAACCACCGCTCTTACATATTAAGGGTAAAGACTAGCGATGCTACCACAACAGCTAACGCCAGCAAACACGCAGCTTATTGAGAGCGGACACTCAGCACGCCACAAAACTGCACAATCAACCTGTACTTGGTGATTACATTCATTAAGTTACACGCGTCAACTTTGTTACAATTTAATCAACATGACCTCTGTTCGTACCTTTTTAATCAGCCCTGCCATTCTTCTTCTGATGCCACTTCCGGCTGCTTTAAATGACGTCACAATCAGTGGCGACTTAGACGAACTATAAATATTTTAGAACGAGATTTTTTATTTTGGTGGTACTCCCACCACAACAAATAACTTCCATCAAGGGTGTTCCAACCCATTATTATTTTAATATGACATTTTTTTCAGCCATGCATAATTTTTGAAATGTTATTTTAAAATACGATCTCCATGTAATCATGAAAAATATGTGATTCGATTTACAGTATTTATATTTCAAGGGAAAAAACACAGGTGGTAAAGACTGTTAAAGTTTAATGACACAAAACAGGAACATTGGCAGCTATTATGACAAATAAAAGTCTATTTCATAAGGTGTGGCCGAAACCCACATCAATCTACAGTGTGTAAAAAATATGTATAAAAATATATTACAAATCTGAAGTATTTACAAAGACCTTCTCTACACAAGTCTACACTGAGTTAGTTTTTGTCTAATCTGGCCTAGAACAAATTACATGTCTTCTACTAACTAATAATTCAGTCACTACACTCCCAGGATCCTCTGGGAGACAGGAGGTCCCGTTTAGCTGGAACTGAAGATCCAGTCAGAAGAACATCCTGCATGAAAAAACCCAAAACGTAAATATAAAGACATGAACTGCACACGTAGAGAGGAACACAGGTGCCCTCTCACCGGTAAATGTTGGGGTCCAGCAGGACAGCAGTGTCTGTCGGCAGTTTGGACAAGTGGACCACCTTGGTCTTCTGCTGGATACGTTCACTTTCATTCACCCACACGTCTGGAAGTCTGACACACACACAAATGTGATTAATATGATAATTATCATCTTTGAAAGCATTTTAATGGACTCACATGTCCTCGGGGGTCCAGTGTAACAACACCTTCACTTTCCCTGAATCCTCTTTTCTTCTGGCTATCACCTAAAAACACAAATCCAGTTTGAACCCAACAAGCGCGCACGCGCAGGTGCGTGTGTGTGTGTGTCTAGGCACCGTGCTGTGAAACACCACGCTGTGTCCGTTGCCCAGGCTCTCAATGTGCGTTGCCAGGTTGAGGCAGATTGCTCGGTGGCGGATGGCGTCCATGGTCTGAGCATCAAAGAAGTCATGAGGTCGGGCTGGAAATGAAGGAAAAGACCTGAATAAAGTAATAAAACTAGCAATAAACTAGAGAGAAGGAGCCCAGGATGTGTTTACTGAGGACGTACGAAGGGAGCGTTTCTGTTTGTTCTTCAGTTTCCTCCTCTTGTTCAGGCCGGCCTTGGACGGAGACTCCTCCTTCAGCCTGCCCTGACTGGACACCCTGGAGGAGCTCTGGGAGCTGAAGTGTGTGGGGACGTGCCGCGCCAACCCTCCCTGTGAAGCGAAGGTGGCGTTGCAGCCGCCCACCACGCACTGTAGAGACAGCAGCATTAATCAACACAACCCAGGACGGCGGCCACCTGCTGGAGCAACTCTGAACCTTCTCACCTTGAAGGGCTTGTCTCCGCTGTGGGTCAGCATGTGTCTCTGCAGCCAGCTCTGACTGGTGGAGGGGGTGTTGTAAACCTTACAGCCTTTCCACAGACACACAAACACCTGCAGGGGACACACACGGTCATGTGATTGATATTTATAAACCTCCCCAACAAATGCACAGAGGACAGGACACTTACCCCTCCCCTCTGTCCATCCACGTGGGTGTTCCTGATGTGTTCGGCCAGGTCAGGACTGCTGGGAAACTGCAGCTGACAGTTGTCCCAGCAGCAGGTGTAGCTCAGAGACTTGCCACCGGGTGCTGCCGAACTGCTCCCCACTGGCAAGCCGCCATTCAGTAAAGCAGGAGTGGAGCGTCCACTGGACGCCGTGCTGTCCATGTCCATCAGCATGCTGCCGATACTGCAGGAGTAAATACACATGTTAAAGATACAACACAGCAGCTGGACATGTATTTAAAACAAACACACACTACCACTATCGCAGTGAAAATATCCACCGATGAGACTCTGGTTAATTGGAATAACTACAGCAATAAAAGCAGCTGGTGTGAAACCAGTCGTGACGCTGTTAACCAGTTGTTCCACCAGTGGAATAGAAGGGGATGCGGGGGGGGGGTTAACCCTGAGATGGGTTCTATGTTGGTCACAGTTAGTCATCTGCTGTGAGGAGCAGCACCATGGGTGTTCACTGTCAGTTTTGCCCTGCTGATGCTTTCCTCCACACATTTAGGTGATTTTCCAGGCTGAACGTATCAGTTTCTGTTCTTCTCTATGGCCTGAAGGGGAATTTTACTGTCCTCACACCGAAAAAGGGTATATAAAAATAACTTCCTGCCTGGTTTTCTCATCAATGCTTCTCAGGATGGACAGGGATCTTGTTTTTAAAAATGGACCAATTGTGTCCCACATGGAAGATGACGGTTAGCGTGAGCGTTGGGATCCTCAGGGGTCATTTGGAGGTTGTGAAGGTGGCTTTTAAAGCACCTCGGTGTGGATCTCCTGCTCCACAACACTATTAATGGGTGTGTGTGAGTGAGCAGCGACTTGCTTCATGCTCAGAGGTGCAACTCCTGTTGTCCTCATGCTGCTGGGGACTAAAACCACTCCTCTCTGCTCCTCTATTTCCATTAATCCATCAACACTTTGGCTGGCTATCATGCCTGAACTCTGGTTGCCCGGCAGAGCCACACGAGGTTTCCAGCTGACTGCTGGCCACCACTGGGAGCTCCCAGTTCAAAGGCACTACTTTCACTAACCTGTCCTCCGAATCCATCCGGCTCAGCGGCTCTCCGTCCGAGGAGGTCCGCTCCACGCTGGCCCGCCTCTTGGTCCCCAACTCGACCCTCTCTGGGGTCTTTCCTGGCTCGCACGGCGCCGAGGAGAACACGTTTTCCCCGTCCCTTTGTTCTTGTGCGGACTCGCTGCTCCGCGCTAAGCTGCTCCGTGCGCGACTTTTCCCCGGTTCGCAGAGTTTGAGAGCGGCCTCTGCCTCGTACCCCTCCGTTTTATCGCCCGGTGGCGTCGTTTGAGTCCCCGCTTGTCGAGCAGGAGACCTATTGTCGGCTGGTACCGCGGCCGCATCACGACCCCCGCTCCCGTCCATTCCTGCAGGGCTCTCGTGGCTGTCGCCCGGTTCCTGTTCGTGGTCAGGTACGGCCCGTCTCTCCCCGCCTGTTCCCGCCGCTTCGCTGCTTCTGTCCGGCCCACGGGTCGACTCAGACTCGGCTTCGGCGCCGTCACTCGTCATTTGTGCCATGCCGCTACTTTGCGTGGGGTTGAAGTCCCGTGAAGTTGTCGCGGAGCCGGACCGTCCTCCTCCGCTTCAACAGACAACACGGTGGGGGGCGGGATGACGTCACGAGGCCGCGTGGATGGAGCTCGTCTATTGGACACACGTCACACTCTGACCCCGTTACACGACGCTAACCACAGACCCGCTGTCACTTTAAGGTCCTATCTAAATGTAGTCCACGACGGTTCAAATACCTTTAAAATTGTATTGTTTTACAATTTGAGGCAGGAAAGCTGACATTTCCGTCGTGGTGTTTATACGTAGTAGAAAATGATTTCCGGTGTATGAAACGCACAGAAAACTGATACCAACCAAACGGACATCATTTTCTCTGCCTGTTACAATCAAGGCAACGTTGTTAAGGGGATTGTTTGAAGCTTGCCATGTCGTTGTGTTCACATTTACTTCAGGCGTTTAAATATCCTGATTTGGAAATTACTTTCGCTCCTCGGAGTGACACCTCTTCGTCAGCGTTGAGGGTCTTTGGCATTGTGGTCTCACAGTTCCACGTGTTCCGACAAACATAAAAATGTTGCAACTATCAAAAGTGCTGAAAAGGCACTTTCTTCCACGTTTGTGCTTCCAATCCACGACACGAACCCCACCGTGACGTGGCTTTACGTCCACGTTCGTCCGGACTCCAGCATCTAAGGACGGGAACCCTGACACGTGGTCCCACAAGCGGACCGGTGACTTTGTGACCGACACAGCATACAAACCTACCGACTGTTCAATTAGATGTGTGGCTGAACGTTTGGGTTGGGGTCTTCTGCGATTATAGATATAACGTAGGTGGGCAGAACATTGCTGGGTCCGTGTTGTAACCGTGGTTATAACAGCACCACCGAGGAGCTACAGTAGTAATAGCAGCAGAGCAGCAGGAGTAATAAGTTCTGACCGGTATTGACAAAAGAGATCACATAACTCCTGTACTGGCGTCTGTTCATTGGCTGCCCATTAAATTTAGAATCATTTTTAAAACCCTTTTTTTGACCTACAAGGTCCTCAGAGGCCTAGCTCCATCCTACCTGGAGGAGCTAGTGACACCTTACCAGCCCAATAGACCACTCCGCTCTCAGAATGCTGGTCTAATTGTGGTCCCCAGAGTTTCTAGGAGTAGAACGGGGGGCCGAGCATTTAGCTACCAGGGCCCCCTGCTATGGAACCAGCTCCCTGTCCAGGTACGGGAGGCTGACTCCATCTCTACAATTTCCATTTTCATATTTTTAAAAAGCTCCAGGGAGCCACTAGGGCGGTGCTAAAGAGCCGCGGGTTGCCGACCCCTGTCCTAGACAAACAAATTATCATACTTAGGGGGCGTCTAATTATTAGGTAAACATCTTATGCTGCTATAGGCTGCTATTCTTCAGACCTGTCACCCTGCTGGGTCATGGCTGCCTCTCCTCTCCTCCGTTTTCCTTGCCACTGTTGCTTGTTGGGGGTTAGGCCCTGGGATTCTGTAAAGCGCCTAGAAACAATTTTGATTGTAAAACTACGCTATACAAAATAAAGATTGATTTGATTTGATTTAGTAATAATAGCAGCTGCAGCAGCAGAGCTGTAGTCGTGATAATAGTAGCAGCAGCATTAAAGACAGCAACACATTTTAGGAACATCAACATTTATTTCACATGATAGAAAACGAATGGGGTATGAACTTTTTGCATATAGACCCTAATAATATTAATAATAACCTCTGGTAGTTGTAATATTCACTCTTTCCTTGTGTACATAAATTATGCTATCTTGTTTTGCTTTTGTACATTTTATACATCTCTTTAAACCTCTTTTTGTATCTCTGAGCTCAAGAGTCCTACTTATTGCTTCGTACGTGTGCTGATTCTTCTCCGTGTGGTGTTTTCAGCCGCGTCAGCATGAATCTTAAAAAGCAGGAAAGCCTTCACAAGCATGTCACACACCAAAACATAAACAACTACATCGTCTGCATAAATGTCCTTCTGTCGGGAAAAGGAAGTGAGTAGCAGCATGAAGTGGCACCTGGTTGAAGTCGAACGTGGTGGCATGTAGGCTTGTGATCTCGTAGATTTCGAGATCTTTGAAGTCTGTGACCGGTGCAAAAGATAAGAAAATAGAAAGGAAATCCAAGCGGTTGAACTTCAAGAGCATCAGTGGTCACTTTGGGCTGGAAATAAAGCACTGCATGGGTTGAGTTTTGGTGTGTAGCCGCAGATGTGTGCCCCCCACTCCCAACGCGTCCACATACGTCCTTGGCAGAATCTGGAGAAGAGCTGGACCAGACCGAAAACCCGGTTTGGTCCTCGAGCAGGAACGTAAATTCTGTTCAGCCTCAACGGCTGCAGGCATGTCCCACTCGCTGCCTTTTATGGACTTGGCTCTGCTAATATTGGCGAAACAGACGCAGGTACTTTTACAGCATCTCATTTTAAGGCCAGATCTGATGGAAAGCCTCCTCGCTGCTCTTCTGTAACACACCCCATCATCCAGAACCACTCTGTCCCGCAAAGACAAACTTCCCTGCGGTCAAAACACAACTGCGTCCCCATTGGATTCTAACTTCTGATCAAGTCATTGGCTGCAAAACCAAAAGGCACTTCCATCCCAGGTAGAAACAGGCTCGCAGCCTGACAACCAGCCTGACCAGGGGCTTCTGTCTGACTTCCCTGGTCAGGAAGCACCAAACTAAAGATCAAATCATCATCATCCTCACTTCTCACACTATCACTCATTTCCTTTGCATTTTTTTCCACGTTGCCCAAAAGGAAGTTGTGTTTTTCCACCTAAATGTTGAACCTGTTGCTATAATTGGCTCTGATTCTTGTACCAGCCTAACCCCCAACCTTAAATCCCCCATTATTACACATCCAGAGGGAATCAAACCAGTAACCTCATTGTTTCCTGCTCGGCTCACACCGGGGTGGGATGCAAAAGGCCTTAAAGAGGAGAAAAGGAAGCTTGTCATGATCACCTCATGATGCATCTAAGGCAGGAAAAATGGTTCCACCAGAATGACATTTAAAAACATCTCCTTAAAAAACAAGTTTGGCCTTTAAAAGATCATAAAACGGGGTTTCCTTTAAAAGCCAAGCGCGGTTAGCACGCAGCTCGCCCGCTTAGCCCCCACACACTGATGGGAACACGCTTGTGTGGCATCTAAAAGTGTAGAAAGACAAAGAGTGAATTCCACTGTTACAAACATGCCTCCTGGAGATGAGTGGAGTGGAAGCGGCGCGGCCCGACACGGGGATTTGGGACGTTACTAGAACCTTTTCTGTATCAGAAGTCTCTGTTTGGATGCTTTCACAGTGTGACGACCACGTGGCGGTTTGGGGGCAGATGTGGCTCCACAGTGATGTGCCAGGAAAAGCGCCACCATCCTCAGGCTCTCCCTGTGGTGCCAAAGTGGTTCTGATGGGAAGTGCAGGGATCGCTGAAGCATGCTAAGTGCAGGGTGGCTACATCTTGGTTTGCTGGGACGCCGTGGTGGAGGTCAGGCCCCCGGTGCCGCTCATGTGTCGCCGCTCACCAAGGTGAGCGTCTGTGCTGCAGCAAGAGGAAGGGCAGACGCAGGAAATGATTTTAGAACCAGACACCGTGAGTGATGTCACAGCAGGAGAGAATGCAGCTGAAGCCCAGCGGGACACACAGGTGACTGTTAATGCGTTAAGAGTGCACAATGCTAAGCTGGTAGGTAAAGTTCACTCAGTAGAAAACGTTTGAAATCCTCGAAGATGTCCCCCGTATGGAAATTTTTACTACACATCAATATCTGATCTCGCCCGATTATTTTTGTAGTTTCCCATCGTGGCCACTAGGGGACAGCATCATCCGGAGTCCGAACTAACCTACAGCTGCCGCTTCTCTATTACAGAAGTAGATCCATACAGGAGATCTATACGGTAGAGCTATACAGTAGATCCATACAGGAGATCTATACGGTAGAGCTACACAGTAGATCCATACAAGAGATCTATCCAGTAGAGCTACACAGTAGATCCATACAAGAGATCTATCCAGTAGAGCTACACAGTAGATCCATACAGTACATGAACACAGTGGTGTATGGTGGAGGAACTCATCTCTTACAAGTCAACAGGTTGTTGTTGTTGTGTTTCTTGTCGTCGCCTCTGTGGGAGGGGGCGCTCAACCTCTGCTCCAGACTCTCGTCTCTGAAGGTCCCGTCTGCGTCCTCCTCCCTCAGCTCAGGGCTCAGAGTCTCTGCTTCTGGAGTCTGGAAGCTACCAGGAGGAGGGAGAGGAACAGCATGCTGAGGCTGCATCTGTCTTTGTTTCACACTCACACACACGTGCGCGCACACACACACACACCTGTTGTCTGTGGTGTTTGTAGCTGAGCTGGTCAGGTCTTGCTCTCTGCTCTCGTCATCGTCAAAGGGTTGGAGGTTGACAAACTCCACAGTCTGAGGCTTCGGGGCCAAGTCTAGAATCACCACCGTCTGACTGTCACAGAGCTGAAACACACAGACACACACACAGCTGTTACAATCTTCTGCCATCAGGATTTTTAGGGTAAAAGTGAAATTACATATCCGGTAAAATCTGATAAGATATCGGTGCACTGCTCCATCCTGGCTCAGCCCAGGAGAGCAACAGGATTCACAGAAACTCTGGTTTGGCAGGTCAGGATATAGTTCCTGTTTTTACTTGGGGGCGCTGGCAGCCGGTCAGGTCAGGTTCGTTGGTGCTGCTTCAGTGACCAAAAAACCCTTTTAAAACTTGTAACTGGTTGAAGTGGGAGCACTGGCCAGACAAGCAGCCACACCTCCTCTGTAGAGTGTTAGCTGGTGTGGAGATGCAGACCAGTGTGGCCCAGCAACTCCCATGTGTGTGGACCCTGTGGATCAGGCCACTTTGTTCAGAATCCTCAATGATCAATCAGGCTGGTTCAGATACAATAACCCAGCGAGCAGCAACCCAGTGATCCTGCGACTCAGTGATCCAAGCCTGTTGAAGCAGACCCTGTTCAAATTGGAGTGGGACCAACGTACATAGTTGGGGCTGGAACCTACAAGAGCAGCTTCAGAGTTTGAAGGTGGAAACCCGAACTGTGTCCAAACTCAACTGGATCACTTCCAAAACATCACTAAGGAAACCCACAATGAAAAGGTGGGAATCCAATCCAGGAATATCAGAAGATGCCAAAGCCGGAAGGATGTCGACAATCATCAAGTCTCTGGACCTGTCACATGGGTCAGTAAGATGAGTTAGTCACATGGGCCAGTAACTGAGTTGGTCAGATGGGCTGGTCACATGACTCAGTGTAGTGAGTTGGCCACATGGGGCGGTAACATTTGCCGGTCACGAGGGCCAGTAACGTGAGTTGGTCAGATGGGCCGGTCACATGGATCAGTAACGTTTGTGATCACATGGGTCAGACACATGGGTCAGTAACATCTGCCAGTCACATGGGTCAGTAACATGAGTTGGTCACATGGGTCAGTAACATGAGTTGGTCACCCATGGGCTGGTCACAAGGGGCCGGTCAAATGGGCTGGTAACATTTGCCAGTCACGAGGGCCAGTAACGTGAGTTGGTCACATGGGTCGTCACATGGGCTAGTGACATGGGTCAGTAACATTTGCGGTCACATGGGTCAGACACATGGGTCGGTAACATTTGCTGGTCATAAGGGCCAGTAACATGAGTTGGTCACATGGGCCGGTCACAGGGGTTAGTAACACGAGTTGGCCACATGGGTCAGTAAGGTGAGTTGGTCACATGGGTCGTCACGTGGGCTAGTCACATGGCTGGTAACATTTGGCGGTCATGTAGGCCAGTAACATGAGTTGATCACATGGGTCGTTATATAAGATGGTCGCATGAGTTGGTCTCATGGGTCGTCACATGGGTCAGTAACACGAGTTGGTCACATGGGACGATCACATGGCTCAGTACACAGGATATGACATCACAACATGCTGATTTGAAAGGGAGAGAAGTGACATCTGACAGGAGCTGCAGGTTCCTGAACTCAAAGGAGACCACAGACATGTCGATGGGCATGCCTTAATAACTACACACACAGGAAGGAGTTCTGGAGAGGTTTTTAATGGTCTTCCTCAAACCTACCTGCTTCTGAAGGCCACCAGGCTCCTTCACGCCGTCCTGCTGCACCTTCTCATCCTCAGCTTTAACTCCTCCTGGTTGTTTCTCTTCCTGCAGCTAAACAGATCATGTAAGAAGTTGATCTCCTCTCAAAAGTGTCACCCATAAATATGACCCACATACTGGATCCAACCATCTGAGAACCAAATGTAAAAGACCCAGGTGGGCTGTGGAACCTTTGGGAAGTTGGTTCTGTGTGAGTCACCTGTAGTTGCTGCAGAGCGGCCTCAAGCTCCAGAGGATCCGCACCAGAGCCTCCGTCTGCCGGCAGTCGAGTCTGCAGGTGTACAGAAAGCAGCTTTAGATCTTCTAATTGTCAGTGCAGCAGAAGTAAAAGATTTGAATATTAATGACACCCTCCAACTGATGGAACTGCATCAGGTGTTCCTGTGATCACCTGCAGGATGAAGGGATTGTCTTTATTAAAGGAGGCCGAGCGGGACGGCGGCTCTCTCTTCTTCTCTCGGAGAGATGAAGCCTCCTGGTTTCTCCTCATCCTCTCGAGCTGCTCCTCAACACTCATCCTTGTCCTGCCCACCTCTCGCTCTCCAAACCCCACCTGATCCAGCGCACTCCTGGGCCGGTCCTGCACACAGGTATCAGGTCATCAGTCACTCTGACCTCTGTTTCAGATTTTCCTCCCACAAACATTTGACCTCTACACAAGTGCTTCACATGCAGGAATCCCATTAGTGTGACACATTTAAAGAGTGCAACAATGGAAAAGTCTGTGTAGTCCTGGGATGAGATCCTGAATGAACCCAACCGTGGGATCCTGACTGAACCCAACCGTGAGATCTTGAATGAACCCGACCGTGAGATTCAATCGGGACCCGACCGTGAGATCCTGAATAAATCCGACCATGAGATCCTGAATGAATCCAACCGTGAGATCCTGACTGAACCCGACCGTGAGATTCAGTCGGCATCCGACCGTGAGATCCTGTCGGAACCCGACCGCGAAATCCTGAATCCAACCGTGAGATCCTGTCGGAACTCAAACGTGAGATTCGGTCGGGACCCAATCATGAGGTCCTGACAGAACCCGACCGTGAGATCCTGTTGGAACCCAACCTTGAGATCACGCCAGTGGGGCAAAGGGAACACCGCAAAACTTAAAACAAAACCAGAGTTTTGGGCAGAAAGAGAGACGCTGGAGTCTGGTCGTCACATGGAGACTTGTGATGTAAGAATGAGTCCTGGAGCCGGGAGTTGTCTGTCCTGACCTGACTTTCCCCAGAACAGAGGCTTCACTTCATCACCACTCTGATAAAGGAGGACAACACCTACTGATCTGGGTTCAGACCTCCTGGTCTTCCTCAGGGTGACATAGGAGGCGATGGTGCAAGACTCAGGAGAGCCGATGGGAGATTTAGTCCTGGGAGGAACGATGCCCACTGGGTAGGGGGGCGCTGTTGGACAGACAGATGGAAACCTTTCAGACCAACTGCTGTCGGACAAGCAGACTGATATTCTGATAGTTAATCTGGGATTATTCCTGCTGTAATGTCTTCTCCACTCAGAAGATGCTGCTACAGAACCTTTTGAGACAACAGCCTCTTTACTCTCAGCAGAGGTCTCCGTCTTTTCTCTGTCCTCGCCGTTATTGGCCTCGTCCACTTCCTCCTTGACGGTGGTCAGCTCAGGCTCGCTCTTGTACAACCGGTAATCTGGAGCTTGCTGTGCACATAAGAGAGTTTTTAGGTCGATTTTAAGTCATTTCTGCTCATAGCAGAGCTGATGGAGTGAATGACCGACTGAATGGATGAATGAGAGGGTCAGCGGGGGTTTAATCGGATTCTGATGATCAGCATGAAGGTTCTGTGATGAAGGCTGGAGGTGATAAAACCAAAGTGGAGACTTGAGGGAAGACTCTGATGCTTGAAATGATGAAGAGTAGAGTGAATCTTCACAAACACACGGGGAGGGGGGTAATGGAGGGTTGCAGCGGCTCTTACGCTATGAGCTCCGTTCCTGGGGCCAGCCTTGCGATCCTCGGGCCGGTGGGGGGCGACTCGGTGGTGAGGGGGGCGTTCTACTGAGTCATAGTACTGTGGGAGGGGCGGGCGGGGGGGCACGCCATTGCCCTCGCCAACAGGACTGAGGGGCAGCAGCGTGACTGGCTGTTGACAGGCGACAGGAAGTCATGGGACAGACAGACTCTGAGCTCCTCTCTAAACACAGAGCATCACTCTGGTCTCTAACAACCGTCCTTGAGCAGACCCTGGTGTTTCTATGGCAACGCACATGA
This sequence comes from Takifugu rubripes, assembly GCF_901000725.2. Classification (NCBI taxonomy): domain Eukaryota; kingdom Metazoa; phylum Chordata; class Actinopteri; order Tetraodontiformes; family Tetraodontidae; genus Takifugu; species Takifugu rubripes. The sequence goes on along the minus strand of NC_042302.1, from coordinate 342,711 downwards.
GAGAGACGTGAGAACAGCAGCTGTAAGTGTAAACTCTGCGATAGTTCCTCGGGCGAGCGTGAAGAACCACAGAGTGGAGACAAACATTAAATCTGCTGCTCATTCGAGTCCAGGAGCTTCCAGCTCTTTGCAGATCAACCAGCGTTCCTCTTATGTTTCCAGAGAAGAGAGCGCACATCTGTGGTTAAAGCTTCTACTGTCAAATACCAGTGAGTTGTGAGCCTGGTGTTAGAAGGAGGAGCTGGCCAGAGATCTATAGGATGTAACGTATATGTGCTGCGGGATCCGCTCACCTCGTTCTTCTGTAGGCTGGACAGAGGTTTGGGCACAGGAACACCTGAGGAACCATTGGACACAAGATGAAAGGCCTGACAACATGCCACAGATAGGTTGCTGTCACAGGTGAACAGCGTATCTATGACAACATGTAAACAACATCAAACCATGCATTTGATGCATGCAACCCGATACATAGTTCCTAATCAAAGCAGGTCAGAGGTCAGAGGTTCTCACTGCTGTCGCTGCTCCGCTGGGGCTTGTTTTTGGCCAGAGCCTCCATCACGTCCTGGATCCTCCACAGCTCCTTCTGGATTTGGATGTGCCGCTGGCTCGGAGGTTCTGTCTGAGGACGCACAACGCCACGAATCAACAAAGGGGCATCATGGGACGGCAACTTTCAGACGGCGGAGAAACACAAATGCAACAAAGGTAACACAGCTCTGTGATTCAGACCTGCTTTAATGTGGAAAGGGACAATTGTCCCCCTGCTGAAGGCTAAAACCAGCAGGAGGACACCAGCAGCAGGTGCTGAACTGGGAACTATAGTGAGGACTACAGTGAGGACAAACTGAGCAGGACACTTGTATGTCTCCCTTCCTGTGTCCAACAACAACACGGACGACCTAAACATGGTCGGCGTGCGGTCACATGATCAGTGATTTCAGGCATCAGGTGGCCTTCATCACCTGTGGGCTTCCCAAAGCCTCCAGCTGCTCCAGCAGGTTAGACTTGGCCAGTGTGACCTCTGCCCCCAACCTGTCATATTCCCTCCACGAGCGGTCCAACTCCTGGAATGAGAAGCAACAAGCTCAGGGAACTGTGAATGCCCATGTTTTCCAGTGACGGTACTTCATTGTTAATTAATGGCGTCAGCATTTAGCACATCCCATAAAACAGATCTACTTGACTGAGTGGGACACCCCTGCTGAGCAGAGGCTCTGTGGCTACACCCCCCCGCCAACACCTACACACCCTTCGGATGGGTGTTGGTGGACTCTACATGACAGAAGCTGGCCTCCCTGTTTTTGATGAGTCAACAGGGGCGAGCGGCTCTGAGGGGGGACTCACTGTGCTGACTCTGGACAGCTCCCTGCAGGTGCTCAGCAGGCCGTTCTGCAGGACATCCCTCTGCTGGATCAGGCTCTGCATGGCGGTAGCACTGGAGCCGTCCTGCTCGCTCAGCTCCTGACTGGCTGACAGCAGCGCCGTCTCCAGCGTGTGCTGCAACACAGCGCACCTGTTGGCGGCTAATCCAGAGGTTCAACCCTTGAGTGCGGTCCAAGCTCTGCCCTCTCTCACCTTCTCTCTGTGCAGCTGCTGCAGCTTGTCCTCCTGCATCCTCACAGCTTTGTCCTGCTCACACAGGCGGCCGAGTTTGGTCTGAAATGGACCAACACACAACCATTAACGCGTGGCAACACCACAGCTCGTGGAAGTCCTCCTGACTCACGTCAATGTCCACGTCCTCTACGCGCTGATCGAAAGGACTCTGTGCGTCTTTGTAGTCCTCCGTGCCGGTCTGAAAGGAGACGTCATTATCAGCCGGGAGGGATGGAGACACGTGTCCACCCATGATGGTGACAGAATAACCTGAACCTGAACCCTACAGGTGGTTTCATCCTGCACCTGCTGGTGGACTAAAGCAGCTTTTCCTCCATAACTGATAAGGCTGGACTGTTATAATAACAGGACACACGTCCTGAGGGCTACTTTAGATCCTCTCTGAAGGTGTGACAGCAGTTCAGTGATGAGGAGGAGGAGAGCTACCATTTACTGATGGGGAGAAGAGGTTTGAGTACAGCAGATGGTTGGAGGATGAAGGTTAGAGAGCCCATATGATTATAATCATTATAGTTGTTATTGTTGTTGTTATAGTCGTTATTGTGAACCGTAGGAACTATCTGAGGGGAACATCTAATTGTTCTCTTCAAATAATGGTGGGAGAGAACCGAAGATAAACACCTGCTGATGTTGCTGCTGCTGCCGAGACCACCAGGACTGGCTGACTGACTAACTGACTGGCTGGCTGGCTGGCTGGCTGGCTGGCTGACTGGCTCAGCCACTGTGTGGTGACCACTAAACACGTTCAGGTATTCCAGCGGGCCACATGAGGCGGCATACTCATGTTCACTGCCAGCAGATGCATCGACACACAATGGGAGGAGAAACCATGGCTACTGTAGAGTTCCACCAGCATCCATGTTTGCTCCCAGACACGTCCAGGAGGTAAATGAGATGAGATGAGTCTTCAAATAAGAATAAGAATAAAGAAATGTTGTGGATGCGTCAAACACTGGGACTGGGAACACTGGGACTGGGAATAATAGGACTATGGGACAGCGTGGAGGGTTATCACATGGGAAATGAATAGACTAGAAAAGCACAAGGCTGGATGAGGAGCGGGGACGTGGAGACAGGACTGAGGGCCACAGGACCCAGGGCCACAGGGCCACAGGACCCCAGGACACAGGGCCAGAGGACCAAGGGCCCAGGGCAGAGGCCTGGCTTTAGTCTGGTCTACTTCTGTCATACTCAGATTAGAGTTCCTTCAGAATCTCCAGATGTGTTTAAAGGTCTCAAAGCTCTTTTACATGATTATTAATCAGAACTTAATAGGGTGGCTAACAGAAAGTCTGGAGTCAAAAAGGACATTTTAAAGTCCAAGGACACGCCAACTGTCTGGACACTGACTTAAGCCAGGACCTGCCCACGTCCTTACTTGCTGGTAGAGTTGTGGCCTCGGGGCGGAGTTCTCGATCAAAGTGTGAATCATGAAGATTAGAGGTTCGTTCTCTTTCCTCTAGCAGAGCACCAAGGAGACACAGGAAAGAGTGGTGTAATAACACATGAGGATACTGAGACCACAGCTAACATGGACGAGACTAACCCTGGACCAGGACAACTTTATCTACAGTCACAGAAGGTGACACAGTTACAACTGCACCATGTCAGGAACTTTAGGTTCCAGAACCATCAATGACAGCTTCAGGCTCCCTCAGGTACCTGCTGCCCTCACAGACGACGTGAGACACGTGCATAAAAAGGTAAACTAAGCGGCAGAGACACGTGGCCCAGGAACCTTTGGGCCAACATTTCTACCTCTCTAAAGAAAAATGGTAAAGTTAAAGTTGTGGCTGTCAAAGTTCAGCAGGAAATCCTGATCACTGAAGTTACAAATTCAGAGAAACTAGGGGACCAGAGTGTTGGAAGCTAACCTGACACTCACTAAATGCTCCCCTACGTTTCCCTACAAACACCCAGAATTCCACATTAGTGATTAGTTGAACAAAGGTCAGTATTGTCAGTCAACAGTAACAGAGACAGGAGGTAAAGAAACTGGCTGAGACAGGAAATGGACCAGTTCTCACCTGGTTGTCAAGGTAAACCAGGTTCCTCTGGAGATGATGGGATAGAACGTCAGTCTGCAGGAGGTGCAGAAAAAGAGGAGGAAAAGGAGGAGGAGAAAGAGTGAGAGAGTCAGTCACTTCCATAGGAAAGTGTTAGAAGATCTGGGTGCTTGGATGTGATACAGGTGGAGAACCATCAGGAGTTATTCTGCACAGTTGTGCTGTGAAAGATACAGGTGATCCACATGGGGAATGACTCCAGATGTGCTAGGCAGGGTGTTTTTAAACAGACGTGCTCATAGCTGCAGAGGTTGTGTCACCTCTGCAAGGAGCACAGACACACAAGTGTTCCCCTCCCCCAGATGGAGCCGCTCGGGGTTACAGTAAGACCCAAACAGAGCCAGACTGAAGGTGGGTGTTCAGAGGGACACCTTTCTACAGTCCAGAGGTGAGGTCCCCACTGAAGCTGCTCATCTCTGGATGTTTCTGTTTGTATGCATCCAAAGATGTCAAGACCTTTGATAGCATAAGAGCTGAGGGCTCCTGGAGGAATCGACTTATTAGACACAGACACGGTCATTTGGAGCTAACATGTACCCCTATACATGCATGCACATCCCCACACCTGCAGAGTGCTGACCTTAGCGTTGGGCCCCTCCAAACTGAGGGCCATGAGCTGAGCTACTGTGTGTTCCCGCAGACTGTTGAGCTCTGCCTGCTGTCGGCGGAGCTTGATCAGCATCAGCGTCAGCTCTTCAGGCTGCACACAGCAACACACACACACACACACACACACACACACACACACACACACACACAGGACAGAAGAGCAGTGCAGGGTCAGGAGTCAACACAGCTACAGATTTACCCTCAACGGGCCTCCACAGAGCTAACAAGATCCAGGGGTTGCCGTCTTATGATGACGCAGTCAGTTTAGCAGCACACAGGAGCCACGTGGGGTCCCTGGAGGTACAAAGCTCTGGCCCCTTAAACTGGGGACCTGTAACTCTGAAACTCTGACTCTGGTGAACTTTGGTAGCAAAAAAAAATTGAGTCCTAGCTGTGGACTGACTGCTGACTGCCATCAGACCTCTAAACCAGAGACCCTCATCTGCTGCTGCTTTAGGCTGGGGAAACGTCAGTGACATGAGCTGCTACACTGGAAATAAGGTCAAAGGTCAGCCGTAACAAGTCGTAACAAGGGTTATGATGAAAAGGCAGCTGAAGATGTTTAGATGTCACAACATTTCAGAGGCCCCAGAAGAGACTGGAGACGTGCGTTGAGGCAGAAACCCGGTGAAGGTTCTGCTGCTGAGGCTGTGCAGGAGTGTGTTCGTGTGGGAGTTCACACCCACCGTCTTGCCTTGCAGGGACTGTGGGGTGATGGTTTGAGGGGGGACGCTGGACGATGCGGGTCTCCGCTCAGGGGGGCATCCATACTGCTGGGGAGAGGACAGCCAGTTCAGTGTGGAGGCTTTTAGACCTGACCTACTTCAGTTACTGTTTTCCTGCTGATGACCTCCAAGCCTGGATTCAGTAGTTACTCACCCTAGCCTACCCCACCCACCCACCAGTAATTGTCCTGCTCCATTCAGGCTCAGTAACCACATATTGTACATTTAATATAAATCATTATCTGTTATGATCATTAATGATTCATTAATTCGATCCACCATCGTTTGATCCCACGGATATAAAACCCATCATTTTTTTGGCCAAATGTCTGTCAAATGCAAACTGGACCTTCTGCAGATGGTCCAACGTCACGTCGGCTCTGAAGACAGGTGATGACACCTCAGAGTGGGGGCTGTTGGGGTTGAGAGCCGCCTGCTGCCGAGGTGGGGAGAAGGTGCTGTAGAGAGCCAGAGCGCCGTGAGACGGGGACGTGGGGATGGAGTGAGCCATCGCCACCTCCGAGATGTTGCCCATGGTCTTGGTGCTGGGCAGTGTGCCATAATGACCCCCACCTGTGGACGGAAAGACAGTCAAACCCATGAGTGCCGTAGAGAATCGTGAGGGAGCCTGAAAGCTGAACAGGGAACGGGGGGGAGAAGACCTGCGGGCGGAGCGAGGCTGTGCCTGGAGAAGGCCTGCCGCTGCTGCCACTCATACAGCTGCCACATGGTGTCATCCCTCAGGGACCTCCTCTTCTCTGCCGCGGTGAAGTTGCTGGTGGAGGAGGGCCGAAGAACCCGGTCATACACGGAGCCCGACACGCTGCAGATGCTCTCCGGCCTCATCAGGCTGTTGCGCGGCAACGTGCGATACCCATCGGGGTAGCGAGGCACGATCGGGGCATGATGGCTGGGCATCTGCCGAGGAAGAGTCTGGTACGATGCGATGCTGCTGGGGAAAGCAGAGACACCAGAGGAAAACCATTTCTGAGCCAAGCACCACATTTTAATAACACCACTCTGATGCCACCAAGAGGATGAAAAGGCTCTCCCAGCAGCTCGCCTGCTCTTCGGATCGGACTTTGAGCCAAATTACCACACGTTGATGACACAAATGAGTAATGTTGAATGCTGAACTTGACTGGCTGCCTCAAACCCCTCCTCCTGCTACCAAACAGTCCTCATGGCGCTCCAGACGCTTGATTAAGAGGCCTCCGTTCAATCTTGTTTTAGCAATATTGGAGGACTGTTAGAGCTTTAAGTCTTATCATCGCCGCCATGTAGGGGCTGCTGGTCTAGAGCTCAGATCAGACACTAAAACCCAGACGGTCCCAACAAACCCTGTAAGGACCACACCTGCGTCACCTCCTCACCTCTTGGTGTCTTCGTCCACTCCTTTCCTGTGTGTTCGAACCCAGTTCTCCAGCTGCTGCATGGAGCTGGTCCTGGTAAGACCCCTCTCGGGCTCCTGGACTGGATTGGGGGACTTTCCCGGACTACCGGTGTCCACCTCCACCATGCTGTAGTCGTTGGCCTGCTCCCCCGGCACTGACCCCAAGCAGTTCACCTGCGTGGCCTTGAGGGGGTTGAGACTGGCGTGGCCCTGGTGAGCCGCAGACACAGCGGCGGCGATGGCGGCAGCTTGTGCCGGCTGCAGCTTGATGCCGCTGATTTTGGTCCTGTCAGACTCCCTCTGGAAGCCCCCCCGCACCGTGGCATACTTCTCGACATCGCGGAGACAGGCATACCTCTCGCCTTCTCTCAGGGTGCTGTACTTCTTCACCTCCTTCACAGTGCCGTATCGGTCCACCACCTGGACGTTGTTGTAGGTCTCCCGCAGTGACAGCTGTCTCTTCACCTCCTTTTGAGGAACATACCTCTGCCCTTCTTTCAGGAGCGTGTGCCGCTCGCCCACTCGCTGCAGTGCGTATTTTTCGCCATCTTTTGTCAGCAGGTACTTGTCTGCATCTTTACAAGGAGCATATTTGTCCTCTGTTTGTGTCACCAGCAGTTTGTCCTCTTCTTTCTGAACCAAGGGTTTCTCCACGAGCTTTTCACCATCTTTCCTCATCAGGTACTTCTCTCCATCTTTGTGGAGGAGATACCTTTGGCCGTCCCTCTGAACGGTGTAGCTGATGCCATCTTTCTTCAGGGAGAACCTCTCTCCGTCCCGCTGGAGGGTGTAGTACTCGCGCTCTCTCTGGCCGTTGTGCTTCTCCGAGTCCTTCTGCCTTCTGTCGTCTACTCGAGATAAGGAGTGTTGACGCAAAGGCTCGCGGTTGCGCTCGTTGTTCTGAATCTCAGGCTGTGTCAAGACTCTGTGGTTGATCAGGTTGTTCAGCTCGTGAGACCTTCGTTGGTCCACCTTGAACTTGTCCAGTCTGCAGCAAAAGAAGGACAAAAGCCAGATGAGTTTCGTCCTTCATCCCTCTCTTAAACAAGGTCAAAGGCCAGAGAGCTAGCTCTGCTAACACAGTTTTGCTTAAATGACGTGACATAAACTGGTCTTGAAGGTATTATGTCCGCTACCGTTTACAAATGTTTGATTCCCTAAAATGGTCTAGAACACCGAATGGCTGAATCAAAGTGACCTTTTCGCTGGTTCAGTGTGGACAAGAGCAGCATCCGTCATGACCTTCATCCACGCCTCCATCTCTTTGGCCGTATCAGCGCAGAAGTAATAGGTCCTCATGTTGGGGTGAGTCGCCTGTGGTGGTGGTGGTGGTGAGGGGGGGGGGGGGTGTCCACAGTAAGAGAAGACATGGAGATGGGAGGGAGAGGTGGAGAGGAGGTGGAGGAGATGAAGAGGAGGTGGAGAGGAGAAGGAGATGAAGAGAGGAAAAGAAAAGCAGATAAAACTGTAGTGACAAAACAGCACTGAAAGATAAACCTGAGGGAGCAGAAAACTGATCATCTGTGTGTGTGTGTGTGTGTATGTGTGTGTGTGTTTGACCACCCGTCTGGACCAGCCGACCTTTCCTGCAAGGAGTTGAGGCAGGTTTACCTTGAAAGCGTATTTCTTGCTGATGTGGTCGTCCACAGACAACATGGAGATGTGGAAACTGGGCAGTAGAATACTTCCCAAGATGTTGTCCTCTTTCTCATCTGCACCACAGAGAGAACATTCTGGTTACACAAGCTCAGGGAGGCTTTATTGGTGGGACCCTTCCCAGTGGGACATTCCCAGTTTTCAGCCAGAGAACACAGGTGTATCAGTCAGTCCAGCTGTGACAATATTTAATCTCTACAACAGCTCCTCCAGCCCTCTAAAGGAGATCCTCCCACCCTACAGCTGCTCCTCCAGCCCTCTACAGCAGCTCCTCCAGCCCTCTAAAGGAGATCCTCCCGCCCTACAGCTGCTCCTCCAGCCCTCTACAGCAGCTCCTCCAGCCCCCTAGTTAGGGTTAAAGCTCCCACCAGAACTGCCAGTGAGCAAAACTAGCTTTAGCTTTGTAATGCTACAGATTCTACAGAAGGGTGTGTGTGTTTGTGTGTGTGTGTGTGTTCTCACCACGGTAGTAGAAGAGGCACAGGTCAGACAAGACAAACCATCTCTTCTTCCACAGCTTCATGCCAGCACTGTCCTGTCAGAGGTCAAAGGTGAAAATCAAATTTAGACGGTTTCAGAGAACAAGACACACGAGCCATAACATGGTAGTGAACAGTGTAGCTGGACTGGTTCAGGCCCGCTGGGGCTTCTTTTTGCTACGTTCTGTAGGTGTGCTTGTGATGGGGGTAGTCAGAGTGTATCACATATGCTCTATTGTCTCCACACACACGAGCCAGAACATGGACTTGGGTACCTGCTTGTAAAGCCAACTGCTCTTCACCACCGGAGCATTCAGGTTCCTCTTGATGGAGTTTGACCTCTTGCCAAAGTTGTGAACTTTCTTGGAAGATCTGGATGGCTGTTAAGATGGAACATAGTGATCAGTAGTCCAGAGAGCACATGAAGCTTTCATTAGAACATCATTTGTGGGTTTTCTCCCAGTTTCATTATTTATAATGTATAAAAGCCTCCCAGCACAGCCAGTCCTCCCAGGAGCTAAAAAAGCCTCAGCAGAGGCTGATGGAGGCAGATAGCTGAAGAATGAAAATTCCACATCCTCCATAAATAAACTGTGTATATTCCTCAGGTAACCCAGCATTAGTCAGCCCAGATGCAGGAAACAAGACCTGAACACCTGTTGACTGCCGGTCCGTCAGGCTCTTCACTCACCCACTCACACAGCTAGGATAATGGTCCTGGACTGTGGGAGGAAACCAAAACACCCACACGGACACAGGAAGAACACAGCTCTAATATATTTCAGAGTACAGACGAGCAGCTGAAACTGAGGAGGTCCAGGAGTTTGGGGGCTTACGGCCTCTTTAGGCCCCCTCAGCACCAAATGATCACTAATTCAGGTGTGTGTGTGTGTGTGTGTGTGTGCGCACTCATGTGTTTAACACCCTCGTCAGCATTGCACATGTGACCTGCTACACATCACAGACTTGCTTCTGTTAGCACGGCTTAAGGGTAGCAAAGTGTTTCTACCAAAGCTTAAGCAAAGAGAACGTTAACCAACACACAAAAGCCCATCACTAATTCCTCAGGGGTCACTGGACCAACCGGAGCCACCCAGGATCCAAAGACCACCTCAGAGAAGTTTCTCCATACTAGATTTGCATCTGTAGGAGGAAACTGAGCGGAGCTGATGGACGGTGACAGTAAACAGCCCCAAAAATCAACACGAATATAAGGAGCTGCTTCTGGAGATTATCTACACGTTCTGGAGGACGAGAAGATCACGAGAGCTGCTATAGGCTGATCTGGGGGCTGCAGACCTGCAGGCTGCACACTGACCCGCGTGGACGTTGTGGTCGTGGTGGTGGCGACGGCAGGGTTGGGGCTGCCGGGGAAGTTGCTGTAGTCGGAGCCACCGGTGTAGTTTGATGCCTCACTCATGGTGCTTGTGGGACGTTCCTTCTGATCAGTGTTGCTGCCTTGCTCAGAAGAGGCCTTGGGTGCTGGTCTGCCACACAGCAAGGAGAGAGAGGGGTGGGGGGGGGGACAGTCAGACGCTCACTTAAACGACTGTTGCTCTCTTTCATTGCTGCAGAACCACTGAAGGGAAAAAGGAAGATGGAAAATGTGAGGAGGGGACAGCCTGCCGACTGTCTGAACCAGCCTGCCGACTGTCTGAAACAGCCTGCCGACTGTCTGAAACAACCTGATAACTGTCTGAAACAGCCTGCCGACTGTCTGAAACAACCTGATAACTGTCTGCAACAGCCTGGTAACCCTGCCTGAAACAGCCAGGCAACTGTCTAAACCAGCCTGACAACTCTCTGAAACAGCCTGATATCTGTCTGAAACAGCCTGGTAACCCTGCCTGAAACAGCCAGGCAACTGTCTAAACCAGCCTGACAACTGTCTGAAACAACCTGATATCTGTCTGAAACAGCCTGCCAACTGTCTGAAACAGCCTGATATCTGTCTGAAACAGCCTGACAACTCTGCCTGAAACAGTTTCAGGCAACTGTTGGAGCAGAAGCAGCAGAAACCTTAACTTTAGCTTCGCTTCTGTAAGCTAAGTGGAACAGATGTCCATGTTCTCAATGCAGCTGAAGACCATCAAAGGGAGGACTGAAGGAACCGTTAACCACTGTGACAGAGAAGAATTCAGTCACCAGCAGATTGTTCTGGCCTGCATGGGCTGTAGTTTGTGATAACGATGAACAACAACACAACAAAGAGGAACAGAGGTGATCCCCGACAATCTTGATGTCCTCTCAGCTGGAATTATTGTTCAGAACCCAGTGAGACAACAACACAAGGATGGCAACACCCACCCCCACACACACCTCCACACACCCTCTCTCACAACCCCGTACCCCTCATACACATACACACACACACAGCTTTTTAATAGGAGCACCGTGTCACAGGAGCTAATTGTGTGTTGGGTGTTGTGGGGGGATGTGATGAAGCTGTTAGCACTGAGTCAGTCTCACTGTTACCTTTGGGCTTTCAGACTGATTTAATCAGGCTGAGCAGCAAAGAACCACCAACAGTAACAGAGGAGACCACATGATGGCCTTGGTTTAGAGTTCTGGCTGCTTGACCAGAAGCAGCACACAACCTGCAACCCTGAACATTAGTCAAACAGGAAGTACAGCAGCCATAACAGGAAGTGCATGCTGAGTGACAACAGCACTGCAGAGCTCCGCACAGCTAACAACCCCAAACAACACACACTGGCTTTTTAGCATTAGCATGAACAGAACGGAGCGGACGCCACCTACGATCCGCACTGATCCACCAGCGTTCTGGCAGCTGTGATCTGTCAGTCAGACGGCTTCAACTTCAAACAGTACAATCAGAATATTAGATTCAACTTTATTGTTATTGCACATGTACAGGTACAGAGCAACAAAATGCAGTTTAGCATCTAACCAGAAGTGCAAAAGAAGCAGCAAGTGAGGATAATAACTTAATAAATACAGTATGGCGGTTATTTTACAATTGTTTACCGGGTTGTGCTATAAACATATTTTACAGATGGTGTTTACATTAAATGCCTTGGACTATAAGTGCAGGAGCTATTTAGCTATTTACATAAGAATATGTGACAATATGTGTGTGTGTGTGTGTGTGTGTGTGTGTGTGTGTGTGTGTGTGTGTGTGTGTGTGTGTGTGTGTGTGTGAGCAGAACTTACTGTTCGTTGACAACAAAGATGCAGTTGTCCTGGGAGGGGACACCTGACACTGGGTGTTTACAGGTCACTTTCCTCTCATTATGACTGTAGAGACACAAATGTTGTTGTTGTTATTATCTTTATTATACAACCTTGTTTATACCCAACTAACATAGAATATCTTCATCATCATCATCAAAATCATCACCACCACAATCATCAAAATCATCATCATCACCATCGTCTTCATCATTTAGGAGTAAATCATCAGGATAGATTATTCAGTGGTGCCACATGTGCAGAGACTTGGGGGGGGGGGGGGGTCCAGCCACTGGCAGGCTGGGTCCCCCTGTTGTCAGGCGGGCTAGAGGGCAGCCAGTGTTACCATAGCAACACCCTTCTTGTAATCACGCAGAGCAGAACGTTCTTCACGGCAAACCATGAAACAGTTGAGCAGTGACTGACTGTTTCTGCTGACTGTTGCTATTCAGAACGAGGCTGCGCACAACAATCACTGCTACAGCTGATCATACAGATTTACCATTACTGGCTAAACTAGCGACACCAACCACCAAACTACCGACACAACCACCAAACTACCAACACAACCACTAAACTACCGACACAACCACCAAACTACCGACACAACCACCAAACTACCGACACAACCACCAAACTACCGACACAACCACTAAACTAAAGACAATACCACTATAACCACTGAAACAACCACCAAACTACCGACACAACCACCATACTACCAACATAACCACTAAACTACCGACACAACCACCAAACTACCGACACAACCACCAAACTACCAACATAACCACTAAACTACCAACAGCAACCACCACACTACCGATACAACCATCAAACCACCGACACAACCACCAAACTACCGAAACAACCACCAAACTACCGAAACAACCACCAAACTACCGACACAACCATCGAACCACCGACACAACCACCAAACTACCGACACAACCACCAAACTACCGACACAACCACTAAAGACAATACCACTATAACCACTGAAACAGCCACCAAACTACCGACAACAACTAGTGAGAGAGTGAGACAGCGAGCAGGCAAGCGAGCGAGTGAGACAGAGAACGAGTGAGTGAGAAAGAGAGTGAGACAGAGAGCGAGTGAGACAGAGTGAGAGCGAGCATGTATCCAAGCATCTCCATCCTGACCTCAGCTGTCTCCATCTGACCAACCACTGAGCTTTGACAAGCCCACCAGTCCTGATGAAGCTGCATCCTCCTCCTCTTCCTCAGCTTAGATCCAGGCAGCCAGCCTGTCCACCAGCAGGTTCTCCTGGTCTCCTACAGTCCAGACACACACTTACCACACCTGCTTGTGTTGAGAACCTCAGTTTGAAGAAAAACAAAGATTCTGACTTTGTGCAGGTGTCATATCTTCTCCTCCAGCCTTCATCCTCCTCTCCCTCCTTCTCTTCCTCCTCCTTTCCCTCCTGCCTTCATCCCAAACATCTGCCTCTCAGGTCTGGTCATGTTCGCCTGACAGGCAGAAGAGTCCAATAATGGATGACAGGAAGGATGTGACGGCTCTCTAAGCATGCACAAGCACACACACCCAAGTGCGCACACACACAAGTGCGCACACACACACCAATGATGGTATGATGAAGAGTTTTTAATAATGCATCACAGCATCACCACAGCCGTATCACAGCATCACCACAGCAGTATCACAGCAGCATCACAGCATCATCACAGCATCACCACAGCAGTATCACAGCAGCATCACAGCAGTATCACAGCATCACCACAGCAGTATCACAGCATCACCACAGCCGTATCACAGCATCACCACAGCAGTATCACAGCATCACCACAGCAGCATCACAGCATCATCACAGCATCACCACAGCAGTATCACAGCATCACCACAGCAGTATCACAGCAGCATCACAGCATCATCACAGCAGTATCACAGCATCACCACAGCAGTATCACAGCATCACCACAGCAGCATCACAGCATCACCACAGCAGCAACACAGTATAATCACAGCAGTATCACCGCGGCATCAACGCAGCATCACAGCATCATAACATCATCACAGCAGCAACACAGCATCATAACATCATCACAGCAGCAACACAGCATTATAACAGCAGCATCACAGCAGCAACACAGCAGCATCACCACAGCAACACAGTATAATCACAGCAGCATCACCGCAGCATCGACGCAGCATCATAACAGCAGCAACACAGCATGGGGGGTCCCTACACTGGATACACATTTACTCACATATAGAACGCTGCTATCAGAGGCTCTGAGCACAAATACGCAGTGACACAAACAGGAAGCATCACGACTCTTCAACCTGAACATCTTGTCTTTTATCCAAGCTGGCCGTCCGCATCAGCGTCACGCATGCTCAACATCAACGTTGCTATAGTTACGCATCCTGATGAACAACATGTGCTTCTGCAGGAAATGAGCGTGAAGGTGAGGGGCCCTGACAGCTGCGAGGTCCGAGGTCCAGTTAGCTGAGGTCCGATCATGGGGTCAGCTCAGAGCCACAGAGGAGCCGTTCTTCTGGAAATCTCCACAGCATCTGGTGAGAGTCCTGAAACTACGCTGTGGAGAAGTGGGACACCCCAGACCAGCGCTCACAGCCTCAGTGGACACACCCACCAACCAGCAACAGCACATGGACACACCAGTACGTGAAGTGGAGGTGGTGGCAGCAGCTCTGGTGGAGGCAGCAGCTCTGAGGGAGGCAGCAGCTCTGAGGGAGGCAGCAGCTCTGGTAGAGGCAGCAGCTCTGGTGGAGGCTGCAGCTCTGGTGGAGGCAGCAGCTCTGGTGGAGGCTGCAGCTCTGGTGGAGGCTGCAGCTCTGGTGGAGGCAGCAGCTCCTCGTGCCTGGGAGGAGCAAATGTATGCTCAACTATCTCTCCCACTGCTCTGCAGAACTGAGCCACTAATGGGTCAACGCAGAACTCAGCTCACACAGGCTGATGCTGTCATGGCACAACCGGCCCCCCAGGGAGGAGGGAGCACATATGGTGCATTAAAAACAAAGATTTCTGTTCAGCAGGAAGTGGTGAGCAGAGAGGAGCTGAGTGGTGACACATGAAGAGCAGGAAGCTCTAAGGCTGCTGCATCCTTCCATCCTTCCTTCTTTCCTCTAGGCTGTGTTTCTATTCGAGGGTTTTTTCCAGTGGAAGCAATGGTCAGCTGCAAGCGGTGATGGAAAAGCCTCACAGTCAGCAAACAGAAGGTATCTGTGTCATACAGAGGGTTGAAACAATCACCTAGTTTATAAAGCTGCATATTTTTGAATGAGCCAAGAACCACAGGAGCTCTTTTGACCGCCTGCTGGAGCGAGCAGGCGGTCAAAAGAAGCCAGCTACCAGTCAGGAGAGAGCAGCATTAACCAGGCTTTGTGCTTCAGAAGGCAGAAATCAGTGAAATTAGAGTGAACTTCAGGCCCTCCTGCAGAGGCCGATGAAAGAGTCCACGAACACCAGCTCTGAGGCGCCTGATCAATGAAAGGAGTCAACAGCTCTTTGACCAAAATTGTTGTGGTTTTACTCCACATTTCAACCCTAAAACGCAGCTTCCTTCCTCAGGCTCCCCTCCAGGATCCCAAAACACACATCACACTGCTGCGCACCATTATTTAGCCGCCGATAAGTTTTCTGGGGCTCCAACTCACAGACTTCCACAGCTCTGTGGAGAACCAACCACAACCTCTGACACCGTCTTTGTGTTGCTTGGCAACAAACACAGGATCTGCCGCTGTGCACAAAATTACTCATGATGGCATTCTAGTGTCATCCTGGGGAAGATGGAGCCGAATGACTGATAAGAAATCACAGAAGCAGCTGCTCATGGCCCCGGCCCCACTGTCTCCACCAATCCCCCCCGGTGGGGCCCCACCCGCACACACAGCAAAATGCTCTCCTCTGATGGCAGGTGCAGCCAGATGATGGCAGATAACAAACGTGCTGTCAGCAAATTAGAGGAAGGAGGTGATGATGATGATGATGATGATGATGATGATGATGATGATGAGAAGGAGGAGGAGGAGCAGGGGCAGGAGGGTGAGATTGGAGAAATGATCGTAATGTATTTATGTAAAGCAAATAAAATTCACCCACGCAAAAGACAGACAAATGGATGGATGGATGTTGGACGCACAGATGGACAGACGGATGAATGATGGCTGCTGGACGGACGGATGGATCTATGGGGAGAACCCCAGCGCTAGCTTCCTGTTTCCTGTCAGCTGGGACGTTAACCCGTGGAGATGGGCTGGGAAGCTACACACAGATCAGCAGTGACACTGGCCCCATTGTGTCACAACCAAACTAAAGTTACAGCAAAGCGGTCCAGCTCCCTCTGAACCAGTGGAACCATTGGTTCTAAACCAGCGGATGTCGTACTGGGTAACACGTTTAGCGGTGAGAAAGGACTGTTTGGTACCAGTAAAGCACTCTGGGAGACACAATCAGGTGTATTACTCCGGCTGATTTGATTGTGTAGCATGTTGCTCATTAGTTCGTCTTTGTGAAGGGAAGTCCTGTTCATGAGATAGCAGAGGTTTCCAACCACCTCGCTCACATCACCTGAGTGAGGAGTCACCTGTGGACACAGAGAGACCAGGAGAGGCTAGGACAGACCAGGACAGACCAGGAGAGGCCAGGAGAGACCAGGAGATGGTCTGCTGTGGGTGGGTGGGTGGGTGGGTATGTGAGATTGATTGATAGATTGTTCATGACTGATTGTGACCCCAGCTCATCAGTGTGGGGGGCCTGAGCTTCTGCTGGGCTCAAATATTTCAGTTGGATCAATAATTCAGGTGTATCCATAAAAATTCCAAATGATCCCCAAATCTCTTCTGTCAAAGGTCAGGGATCCACATTCATTCCGTGACCAGCGGACAGACGGAACAATTCCAATAACACCAAAGGTTCTCAGCCTAAATCTGCAGGAAGCTCAGAGGTTCCATGCCATCAGAGGCAGGAGGAGGTTCTGAAGCTGCAGCACTGCAGACAGACAGGCTGGTGGATGCAGATTACCCATGAGCCTCCTGAGTAACAAGGTTAACACGCCAGCACCGTGTCTCCGCTCTGTTCTTAAGGGGTCTCCCAAAATGGAATGAAATATTTCAATATTTCACACACATTGAGCTGAGCTCCCTCTGCCGGGAGAGCATGTGACATCAACAGCCATCAACTATTTTTGGGGTCATTTAGGGCAACAAGATCAACTCAGTCAGAAAGTTCGTTTAAATGTTTAATGTGTTTCTGATCAGACCCGCGGGTCTGGACACACTTCAGTCCAGCTCACTTCAGTCTGGCCTGTGAACGGAATAATAAGCACAACATGTTGGAAGAAGCAGGAAGGTTCTGGTTACAACCATCAGGTTCTACCTGCAGCTGACGGGATCTCTGCTCTAGTTACTGCACACACACATAAACACGCACACACACACCAACAGCAGCAGAGTGTTGCTAAACTGGGTCAGCCGCTAGAAGCCAGTGGACACTGGAGCCCAGCAGTAGATGACATTTAAAAGGAAGACAACCCCCATGATGGTGCAGAGCTGCAGGAAGTCACACGGAGAGCAGCAAGATCTGCTGCCGTCCTTCAGAGGACCTTCAGAGGGAGGTGGAGGGAGGTGGACGTGACAGACACACAAGCCCCGGCTCACGGAACACAACATTTAAGCTGCTGGTGTCCAGGTCAGCTCAGCCTACACCCACACAAGTACCCACTCGGTTGCCATGGTTACCATCTCACACATACACACTGTTAAAACAGGGACGTCCTACCTGGTCAGCAGGACCCAGCCAACAGTACAGCAGAGAAAGGCGAGAGCAACACGATGTCACCTTCAGCCGACAGTCATGATGCATCAGCTGCAGAACCAGCTTAAGGACAGGAACAGCGGAACATTGAGGAACATGACAGAGCTTCTCCTTACAGGTTGAAATAAACCACATTTATCTGCTCACTAACCCAGCGCAGCAGCACCACCAACACACAAGAGCGGATCCACCCTCAGGGAGCAACATGCATGAGAAAGAGGAGGATGAAGAGCACCTGAGGAGGAGGTCCTGGGTCTCTTAAGGTCTCGGGAAGCAGCAGCAGCTTCAGACTCTCAGCCAGAGGGTCCCCTTTCAGATGGTCTTTCCATCATATTTGATTCACGAGCATCCCAGTCTGAACAAGAACCATTAGCCTTAGCTTCATTGCTACACTTGAACCTCCAGATTCTTCTGAGCAGAATCCCATCATACGTATTGCCGTGAGCACTAACGGGCCATTAGCAGGTCACGTGACTACAACAGAAACCTTTCTCTGCAAGTCTCAACCAGACAAGTGGAGTTTTGTCTCCCTCTAGTGGCCACATCGAGCTATAGGGAGACTTCAGGAGGAGGTTGAACCTGAGTGAGGCAAGAGTTGAGGACTCTACTCATGGCGGGAGGACTGATCCAGAGAGGACCAGAAGTGACAGGAGCAGAGTCTGGTCAGATGGAGGCGGTGCAGATCTAGAGGTACAGCCGCCACACTCTCATCCATGAATCAGGCACAAGGGGGCCCTGCTTCAGGGAAAATAGGCTCCAGATATCAGCACCACGGGCATTTGAGTCTGATGGGTTCTTCCACGCCCCCTGAGCTGTTGGTGCTTCACCTGATTCTAAATACACGAGTCAGCCTTTCAGGAACTTCCTGTCAGTTAACTTTTCTAATATGATCCAACATTCCTGCCAAGAACCTGTCAGGACTCCAACTGAAGAGGAGAAGTCCTCCCTGATCAGCTCCTGATCGATGAGCACGCAGCCACAGGTGAAAAATGAAAACCTGATGGAGCTTCAGCAGCGGAGCGGAAGGGGAGAACATGAGAGCACCTGATCATCAAGTCTCAGCAGAAATCAGGAGTTGAGAGAAATGAAAGAGCAGGATGAAGAGGGAGATGAGAGACGGCAGGGTCACGGGGGGGGGCAGCCCTCATCTCGTGTTCATCATTAAAAGAGGAGAGAGAAGAAACATGCAGATTCCTCCTGGATCCTCCCTGAGAGAGCAGCAGATCAAACAGGCTGCTGCTGCCAGAGCCTGAAGCAGCACCCCCCCCCCCCCACCCCAGCACCACTCTGATCAGCCAGGGAGGAGGAGAACGCTGGAGAAGCTAAGTGGAAGGAGGTGTATTCACGCCTCCAACACAAGTAATCAGACTGAGGATTACCAACCCCCCCCCCCCCCCCCCCCCCCACACACACACACACACAGACACACACACCACAAGGCAAAGTCAGCTAAAGAGGAAGTTGCTATGTTCTAATGGCAGAACCATAACTGGGCCGAGTCGTCTGGTGCCCATATCAGCAGCTCTGATCAACCTCAAATTAAAGTCATAATAGACCAGTTCTCTTACTTGGTTACTGGCCCCAGGGGGACCCAGAACCAGGTTTGGACAGTGGTCCTGTACAGTTACACCCCTGAGGCCATAGTCTGGACTCCAGTATCAAACAGCAGGTCCACTCTGAGGGTTCAAACTTTTATCTGTGGACGTCTAAATGGTTGGAAATGGCGGAAAGAAAACAGGAAAAGACAGATAAACAACCAAATGGGACGGATACCTTTGGGAATGCGGGCGTGGCCACAAGGACTGACGTCCTGTGGACCCTTGGCTGTGAATGCTCATCAAACACATTAAACTCTTTTCAACCCAACGTTGTGCAGTGAACTCTCAGAGAACTGCAGGTCACCTGGAGGCCGTTCCAGGGCAGGAACATTTCAGCCGAGCTGAATCAAACTTCTGGAAAACTACTTTGATTAGCATTTTAGCACCAGCTCTGAGGTCACTAGCGCTCAGAGTTTCAACCCAGCATCCACATCCATGTCTGGGGTTACTTCTGGACCTCAGAAATAAGTTCTGGAGCCTCCACAGCATCAGAAGAGCCTGGTATGTAGACTGGGAGCTGGATGCAGCACATTTCACAAACCTCATTGCATCTGTGCTTCGGTACCACTTAGCTCCTTACTCATGGGTTCATCCTTAAAGCACAGACAGAAGATTCCAGGTACGAAAGTCCATCAGGCCCCAGTCAAATGAGGAAAAGATCCGCCAAATCTCCCCGAGTCAGCTGATTTTAAAATAGACCCATTAACAACGGTCTCAATCAATCAATCAGTCAATCTTTATTTATATAGCATCTGTTACAATCAAAATTGTTTCTAGGCGCTTTCCAGAATCCCAGGGCCCGACCCCCAACAACAAACAGTGTCAAGGAAAAACTCCCCTTTAACAGGAAGAAACATTGAGCAGGACCAGGCTCATGTAGGGGGACCCTCCTGCTGATGGCCTGCTGGGTACAGAGAGAGAGGAGAAGGGGGGAGGAGGACAGGTAGAGGAGAGAATAGGTAGAGGACATAGAAATACATTATATTAATAAAAATAAACTGCCGGTAGAGTCTCACAGCAGCAACGTTCTCAGAATGCTTTTCTGGTTCCTGGTCCAGCTTGGTGAGGGTGGAGATGACTGGAGGTAAAAGGTTCTGTTCAACCTTCAATGATGCCTTGACCCGGCTCCAGCACCTGGAAAATGGCTCCAGACCTCCAGATTCTGTCATGGCCCGAATGGCCCAATGACAGACTCATCACAGACTCTTTGGCCATCAACAACTTGAAGAGACCGACCCACTAGGCTCCGTGTGTCCTGCTGATTGTGTGTCTGTCCTTCCTGTGTATCCCAGAGCTGTGGCGTTACAGCACAGCAGCGATGCATCCCGCAGCAACAATACAGCAACGGAGAGCAAGGTGCTGGTTTCCAAGATGGTTGGTGGAGGACCCGTTCTTTAGGCTGCTGGAGGACCCCATCCCTTACCCAGGTGGAGGACCCGTCCCTCAGGCTGGTGGAGAACCCTGTACCCCAGGTTGCTGGAGGTCCCGTCCCTCAGGCTAGTGGAGAACCCTGTACCCCAGGTTGCTGGAGGTCCCGTCCCTCAGGCTGGTGGAGGACCCTGTCCCCCAGGTTACTGGAGGACCTGTCCCTCAGGCTGCTGGAGGACCCCGTCCCTTACTCAGGTGGAGGACCCGTCCCTCAGGCTGGTGGAGAACCCTGTACCCCAGGTTGCTGGAGGTCCCGTCCCTCAGGCTTGTGGAGGACCCTGTCCCCCAGGTTACTGGAGGACCTGTCCCACAGGCTGCTGGAGGACCCTGTCCTTCAGGCTGGTGGAGGACCTCATCCCTTAGTCTGCTGGAGGACCCGGTCCCTCACAAAAACCAGCTGCAGTGTTTAAATGGAAACTTTCTGGTCCGTGTGAGATTTTCTCTCAACAACAGTTGAAAGCAGCAGAAGAAAGCCTGTCACCTTCAGCTAGCCACATGGGCACAAAATAGAGTGTTTAAGAATTTAGTCCGCGAAATGGTTTGATGTTAACACAGCCAGAACGAGAGGCTGAGCAGATCCCAGATGTGAATAGTGTATCGGGGGCCTCTTTATTACAGCCATTACATCATCACACATATGTTGACATCCCCACGAAAGAGCAGGTTCATGTTTCTGACGAGCTTTAAATGTTTGATGGTGGAATAGGGATGAGGCTTAACGGTTCCACCTCCGGAGCAGGAAGAGCCTTTGGAGCCGCCAGGCTGAAATATTCATCCACCCATTTGAGTTTTTTATTACGATGTGAATTAAACATGTCGGTGACAGTAGACAGGAGACTCCTTTCAAATCATTACTTCCAAATAACTACGTGATGAATCCATGGACGGTCTGTGAGCCCTGTTACACCTCTTCAACTGATGTGCTCCACAACACGACAGTTCTGATTGCTCAGGAGGGTTTAGGATGAACCACTGTTCCCGGAATTTAAAGGCTTCCCAACCCTTTAGATAAGGCTCCAGATGTTTCACTTCACTGGATCTAAAGCAGAACCTCGTATCACCGCTACAGCAATGCAGCGTTGGGTTAATGCTGAAAAGGTTTCTGTGTGGGTAAGTGACGCACCATGTAGTGGCCTCAGGTAATTCTCACCTGTAAAAGACGGGTGTTCTGAAACTGTTCCTGATCATAAACAGCATGCTAGAATCAACCAGCATGCTTCTCAATGTCCGTGACACAAGCTCAGGTTTCTCCACACTGGTCATTTCCTGTTTATTAAGACAACAACAGGAAGACGTCCCGCAGCAACACATCCAACTATCTGGAAGATCCCACCAGTGCCTCCTTCGGGGGTCCAACACAGTCCCACGAGGGCCCTGGTCCTGGTTTCTACCAGGTAGACCACATGAAGCTAGCTGACTGAGGACACGAAGGCTGCATTTGATAAATAACACAAAGAAAAACTGGAGCCGGAAGTTGAAGGTGACATGAAAATAAGGGGGGTCACAGGTGGTCCTGGAAGCAGCACACTCTAGACCACCACCACCACCACACAGGACAGTTTGCACCTTCCTCTGAGGACCTCACTACTGCTTTCTTTGTGATGGATGGATGGAAGAAGATGAAGAAGAAATGCAAGGAAGTGCAGACACACACACGCACACTCACACACACTCATTCACACCCACACAAACAGATACACACTCTCTCACACACACACACACACACACACACACACACACACACACACTCACTCACGCACACATTCACACACACACACACTCACACACATCTGTGAATTCAGGACTGCATATCTGTAAGTTTCCAGTTCTGAGGGTGTGAAGACAAAATGTTCTTGCAGGATATCACAAGTTCAGGAGGGAAAGGGTCCTCAGGGACATTTCATGTTTTTATTTTAACTAATAATCTAATGTGTGTGAGGTCACACCCTCACAGTAGTCCCAGAGAGAAGCAGCATCTATGAGGAAAACCAGGAAAAGAGCTAAGCCTCCTTCTGTCATTCAGAGGTCATTCATGTCCCCGGTTATGTCTCCATCACGTGGACAGCAAAACACCTCAGCTACAGCCAAGTCGATTGCTGCTGAGCAGAGCAATGATGGGGGTTCCAGTGCTGCAGAGCGGAGCATTCATGGTTGTTCTAGTGGTGCAGAGCAGAGCATTGATGGGGGGTTCTAGTGCTGCAGAGCGGAGCATCCATGGTTGTTCTAGTGCTGGATCAGACGGCAGGCTTCGCACTCCTAGATGTTAAACCTTGTTACCAACAACAACCCTGCATTCTCCACTCTCATCAGAGAGCTCTTGGTGTTCCTGCTCTAATCCACAAGAAAGTCCAGCTCTTCTGAAGCCATGAGGACTTCAATATTCTTATTCCAAAGCAGAACCAGCCAGAAATGGATGGTGTCCACCAACCTGGCTTCAGACATCCATGTGGAGATGATGTGACTGCACAGATGCAGCAGACATGAACAACATGTAGCAGCTCTCAGTACCTGAGCACAGCCATCTCAAGACAATCAAATGGCTTCAGTCATTAGACCAAGCCCCCCCGGCATGACCACACAGTCCACGTTTTTGTTGGAAGGTGACATGCAGACCAGATCCCAAGACCCTGTACTGGTCCATGTCTTGTCCAACCTGCACCTGTCTCACAGCCTTCACATGCAGATGTCAACAGCTGTGAATCCAGGACAGAATAAGCTAATGACCATGGTTCCCTTCACCAGGGACCTCCCACTGTGAATAAAATCTATTATGGCCTAGAACTAGCATGACATTTCCTATTCAGACCGGTGGACACACATAGCTCTAACTGTCCACTTCAATGCAAATCAGTCCCATTCTTCTTCTTCTTCTTCTTCTTGTCTTATTTTATGCTAAAAGAAGTGCAGGCGGGTCCAGAGCAACCGCTCCGATTGTGAAGGCTGCTGGACTCACCTGCACGTTTGTCTTCATGTTTAACAGAAGCTGCACCCCAGCAGCAGGTGCACCAGAGGGGAGGAAGCCACTGGGTTTATGCTGACCCAGTACAACTCTCACCAGTTAAACAAGTGTCAGCAGCCTGCTTCGCCTTCTGCTCCCCCCCCATTCTCTCTCTCCATGTAAGGCTGGGACTCTCAACCAGCAACACACACTCCAGGACAGGCCCCAGCAGACAGACAGCAGGACAAAGACGAGAGAAACACAAGCTCAAATGCTTGTTAACGCCTTTTGACTTTGACTTTAAATTCCATATGGAAATAAAAGGTGGAGCCATCCTCAAAGGCCAACCAAAGCAGTTGCTGGGGAGTGAGGGTCAACTACGTACAGGTCCTCTTTAGGACTGATCTGATATCAGGATGGAAGTGGATCATAAAGGACACAGGTCAGTCCTGATCCAGGTCCTACACAGGCGAAGAACCCAGCCAAGAAGGGTTAGAGGAACCTTGATCTTGGAATAAACATATGCAAATCTTCAAATGGAAACGTGACCATGACAAATTCTTCGAGAGGACATAAAGTCGTCCCTCTGAAGGTCACATGACTTTTCAAGGACTTAAGAAACCAAAGAGCTGCAGTGATTTAAAGATGACATCACTCAGTGACAGACAGATGTGATCCATGTTATCACAGCTGGATCCTGCCATCTTGTTCATCATTAAAGGGCCTGGAAGGACAGCCAATCACACGTGACAGGAGACAATAGTGTGCGTGTGCGCGTGTGTGTGTGAGAGAGAAAGAGAGAGAGAGAGTGAGTGTCAGGATGAAAGAGCAAACTATGCCCCAGCAGAACTCCACTCATCAATCACTCCGTGGATTTACCGAGTCCCTGATCTCAGAGGGCTTCTTCCAACCCCAACCCTCAGGATGAGCACTGAGAACCTTCATCACAACAGGAAGCAGTCACGGGAACCCTGCAGCACAACCAGTTCCAGCAGTTCACGGCTTAGTTATCTTAAATAAACTGTGCATTTACCACTCCCACTGATGTTTGTTCTATAACTGACTGTGTGTGTGTGTGTGTGTGTGTGTGTGCGTGCATGCGTGCGTGCGTGCGTGTGTGTCCTCTGGCTAGTGTCCATCAGGTGTCTCCTCTACAACAGTCATAAATATAGAACTGCTCCAGTTCTCCTCGTGACCCAGGCAGGCAGAGAAGAGCAAACTGGAGCATTAATGAGCAGCTTGAACATTTTCTCTCTTCACATGATTAAAGCTGCACTTGTTTGTTGGTGTCTTCCTCCGTCTCTCCAGCTAAATAAGGACACTGACTAGTGGGACCACACCAAACGGGACATGAAGCGGCATCATTTAGCTGCCATCCCATCACTAATCATCACATCTATCCACACAGGAGCACACATGCGTGGAGTGTGTACACACGTGCACATTCTTAGGAAACAGAGAAGGTGTGTGATGAGACAATCTGTTGTCATCAGTGATTATCATGAGTGGACATAAGCTACAGGATGACCTCCTACTTCAGCTGTTCATCACCCACAAGGACACCAATAATCTATGTAAAAATAACAACGGGTATTCATCCATTCATCACATCAATAAGAGAGGGAAAAAGAGAGAGAGAGAGGGACAGAGAGAGGGGGACAGAGAGAGAGACTTGCTGACACACTTCCCAGACACACTGCATGACTGTGTCCTCAGAGAAGAACAACCAGGACTGTGTCCCTCCTGAGACCAAGAAAGCAGCTGATGTGAATTTGTCCAGGATCTCAACCTGTTTCCCTCAAAGACACAGAAGGGACAAGGGGGACGTTATCAGCTGAAGGAAGATCCATGAATGTTGGTGGGACCGACAACACATCAGCTGCAGTATTTCCATGAAAGGTAGGGCAGCATGAATACATGAATGATGGAGCAGGCTGAGAACAAAAAGTCACAGAATCAACGAGGACGTTAGCCTATATATGATGTCGATGAATGTCCCCAGTCATCCAGGTCAAAGAGAATATTTATGAAGTCATCAACGTTCATCCTGCACAAAGCCGTCTCCGACAAATATTCCTTTAGTCATCCATCCCATAACATGGGCAGTTTTCCACTGAACAATACAAGCAAGAGTAACACAAAGTCTTACCTGGAGAGGAGTCAAGCCGTGGGACAACAGGGGGACATTTGAAAAAGGACAGAGACAGGCTGTTAACATCTTTAGCAGTAAACCCTTCATACTTTAATCCTTTATTAAAGACACATTTAATCATGTCCTCTTGGTCCAAATTAGTGTTGTCCATTTCTGGAGCACATAAAAGTGACCTCTGAGACACTAGAACCTGTTAGAACCCCAGTCCCAGCTCCACACTGGTGTCCACCGCATCAAAGCACCTTTGAAAATCAGGAGTCAGGAAGGGTTCAAAATGAGACACTAAGTCCAGTCTCCTCTGGAAATGCTTTCATATTTGAGTTACTGGCGTCCAATTCCCATGTTCAGAGTTCTCCAGGTTGAGTTGGACAAATGTAGGAAGTGGGACAGAAATGTGGCATATTCCCAATCCTATGAGGCTAATGTTCAGCAAAGAGGCAACAGTGACACACAAACTTTAAAATTTAAAAATAAGACCATGAAAAACCACAGCAAAACTAGGACACTCCCATACACCGTCTGGCGTGTGTGTGTGTGTGTGTGTGTGTGTGTGTGTGTGTGTGTGTGTGTGTGAGGGGGTCTGGGACATGGGGTGATCGGGAAGAGTGGAGGGGTCTGAGAGGAGTGGAGGGGTCTGGGAGGTGTGGAGGGGTCTGGGACATGTAGTGTGTGTATGTGTGTGTGTGTTTGTATGTGTGTGTGTGGCGGGGGGTGGGAGGAGTGGAGGGGTCTGAGAAGTGTGGAGAGGTCTGAGAGGTGTGGAGGGGTCTGGGAGGTGTGGAGGGGTCTGGGAGGAGTGGAGGGGTCTGAGACATGTAGTGTGTGTGTGTGTGTTTGTATGTGTGTGTGTGGCGGGGGGTGGGAGGAGTGGAGGGGTCTGAGAAGTGTGGAGAGGTCTGAGAGGAGTGGAGGGGTCTGGGAGGTGTGGAGGGGTCTGGGAGGAGTGGAGGGGTCTGAGAGGTGTGGAGAGGTCTGAGAGGAGTGGAGGGGTCTGGGAGGTGTGGAGGGGTCTGGGACATGTAGTGTGTGTGTGTGTGTGTGGCGGGGGGGTGGGAGGAGTGGAGGGGTCTGAGAGGTGTGGAGAGGTCTGAGAGGTGTGGAGGGGTCTGGGAGGAGTGGAGGGGTCTGGGAGTTGTGAGAATGAAGCAGAATAAGGGGTTTATGACACCAGTGATGAGCTGAGGGGGATGCTCTCTCCAAAATTGCCACTGAAGCCACGCTGGTTCCACCAGGTCCAGGTTTTCTACGGCAGGAGAGAATCAGGACAATGGGCCAGATTCACCAATATGTTCTTAAGAATCTTCTTAGATTCTTTCTTAAGTTGTTTTTAAGAAGTTTCTTAAGAAAACCCTACGTCAGATTTATCAACGCGTTCTAAGCCTCAGAATTGTTCGCAGCTGTGTTCTTAGATTGATGAATGCCATCTGTTCGTAAGTTGAAAGCGCGTGCCAGGTGAGTCTAATTAACATACGATTAGCATAAGTCACCGCCCACTAATGCCCATAAAAGGAACTGCAGCAGGACCCTGTAGACAGAGCAAAAAGCAGCCAAATGCCCAAAGCTTGCCTCTCCACGCCTGATTTCTGACGCCGTGTTGAACAATCAAGAAAGGATGGCTAACACGCTTGATAAAATTGCCTCAACCCTGATGACTATAGCCAACACGCTTAAAGAAATCAACGAGAATGTAAAAAAAATAAGAATGTAAAAAAAAAAAAAAAAAACGTGTAAAAGCTGTGCTCGGATTGTGACAATAATGCATTTTATTCACAAACGGGCAATTAATCGCGCTCGAACGTGAACCACGTGCCTGCAGTCTGGCCCCATCATTGCGTCAGGACGCACATCCTCACGGGGTTGTGGCTCTGTGTCTAAACACATCCAGCGCCCCTTTAAAATGCCGATGGTGCGTTCAATGGTGGAGCGACTGCGCGCATGCATCTGATTGAATAAAACTCCTGTGGAGTCTGAGGGTTGGTCAGTGGTGTCAACAACCAGGGCATATCCTCGATCCCCTAATAAAATAAATCAAGATAAAATCAAATAAAAAGACAGTTTTGGCATGGTTTCCAATTTGGTTGATTAATGGTAAGTCATTGGCACATTTACGTAATTTTAAAATTCTCCGTAAATCACCAAAAATAGGAAATAAACAAATAAATAAATAAATATGACAGAATTATCATTGTAATATTGAATTTTATTGAACTGCACAAGAGAAGAAAACACAACCATGCCAACATGTCGGCACTGAAATGTGCGCAAGAGTACTCCTGAGTGTTCGTAGGATTTGTTCTTACCTACGAATAAATCCAGGATAAGAAGAAATTGGTGAATGCCACAATCTTCGTCAACTGTTCGTAAGTGGGACTTAAGAACAACTTTGTTCGTAAGAACGCTTCGTGAATCTGGCCCAATGTCTCTCAGGGTGAGTGGCTGGGCAGGAGCAACACCTTCAGACTGAACCAAGGCCTTGAGCTCCTGGCTCCGTTTGCACGTCAGGGAAGATTCCTGGCAGCCAAGAGGTCCGACTGCGCCAAAAGCATCTGGTGTTGTGTAAAGAACAGGTTCAGCACGGAACCATTCTGGGACTGGCGGGAGACCAGCGGTGACAGAGCGAGCACGAGGAGAACAAGGGCAGCTTCTTTAAAAGATCTCCACTCTGCTCCACAAAGTTGCGTGAAGGAGGAGCTAATGGTGAGACAGGACTGGTCCAGCACCGAGTTCAGCTAACCAGGAGACACTGACAAATTTATTTAAACAGCATCTGTTACGATCAGGAATGACCCTGAACACCAACACAATCGATCAACCCATCTCTAGAATCTCCAGACATGCACAACATGCATTTACCACTGCATGACCAGAGATCCAGAAGGTCAACCATGATGGTGTCTCTCCTGAGACCATGAAACCACCCTCCTATAAATATGACATATATCACTCTCCTATAGATATGACATGTATCACTCTTCTCTATAAATATGAGATATCACCCTACAATAAGTATATGTTTCACCCTCCTATAAATATGACATATATCACCATCCTATAAGTATGACATGTATCACTCTTCTATAAATACATGTATCACTCTCCTATATATATGACATGTATCACTCTTCTCTATAAATATGACATATCACCCTCCTATAAGTATGACATGTATCACTCTCCTATATATATGACATGTATCACCCTCCTATAAATATGACATATATCACCCTCCTATAAATATGACATGTATCACCCTCCAATAAATATGAAATATATCACTCTCCTATAAATATGACATATATCACCCTCCTATGAATATGACATATATCACCCTCCTATAAATATGACATGTATCACCCTCCAATAAATATGAAATATATCACCCTCCTATAAATATGACATGTATCACTCTCAAGGCCCCTGGTCTTGTGGGCACAGGCATCTGCCTTTTCATGCTGGTACTGTGTGACATCTGGAGGGTATGTTTGGAGAAGGTGTGTGTGATGCTTCCACTCTGAGATCTGACAGACGCTGTGAGACAGTGAAAGATCGATCCAGAACGTGGTTTCAGGAAGCAAAGATCACCCAGAGCATCAGAGCACCAGGTCTACCGACACCTCTTCGTGCTCATCTCAGATCTTCTGATTTGATTCTTATTTTCTCTTTCTGTGACTCAATGGTTCTGTGGTTCTTTTCCTGCGTAGTTTGATGGTTGCTATAAACTAGACGATTACCAGTCAAGACAGTTCTGAAAGCTTTGATGCTTTAACACACCTTTAGGAGCTCATGAGAATGCTCTCATTCTCGGGGCAGAGCCACAGGTCCTGCTCTGACTGGCTCATGTGTGTGTGTCAGGGCAGCGGTCGGCATCCAGGAGGACAAAGCTCCGTCCCAGCGGCTCCGTCCAGCCATTTAGTGGCTGTAAAGCTGCTTCAGTCACCAACAACAGCCACACGTCTGCTTGAGCTTTAACAGTCACAATCAGAAAGCAGCAGCAGGCTCAGTGGCCAAATCCCATTCAACACACACACACACACACACACACACACACACACACACACACACACACACACACACACACACACACACACACACACACACACACACACACACACACACACACACACACACATCCAGGCTGAGGCTTTGGGACTGAGAACACACTTGGCTGCCAGGTCAGGTTGGGGCACGTGCAGAGGTTTGGCACAGACCAGTTCAGATTATGGGCATCTGTAATCCTGAGCTGCCTCAGCACCAGATTACTGGTTCATTCTGTGTGAAGCATCATGGGATACAGCTCAGGGACATCTGAGCCCACAGCTTTTCTCCTTTATATTCTGGGATGTCAGAAGCCATAGAATCATTCAGAACCACCTTTAGGATTTGGCTCTTACATGGTGGCTGGGGGAGGGCAGAAGTCCTCCAGCTGATGTGAGGGAGGAGCAGATGGTACAGGAACTACTGCAGCGCTACGGTCCACATGTCCTCCAGCACAACTTCCTGTTGCCCCAGTTCACCTCCTCTCACACATGAACAGACACTAAACTACACCACCCCAGTAAACAAGGAGCCCGGAGGTACTCGAAGGCATCGCCATCAGAAATCCACCCCCTCCCTCCTTCCCTCCTTCCCTCCTTCATCATCTTTACTTAAACTTATGAGTTCACAAAGGAAATCCTCATTTACAGTTCAGACGAGCAAAGAGAAAAAGGAAAAACGTTAAAAATAAAACACAGAAATAAAAAGATCAGAAAGAACCAGAACAAACAGAGGCGGGAGCTTGAGAGGAACCTGGGGATTAATGCAGATGTCTTGGGCATCACCAGAGACGTGCCCAGAGCTCCCTCAGCTCGCTTGGAGCTTTTACAGTTGCAGCCAGCTACTTGTTGTCAGTGGACCGAACAGGAACATATGGACACACCTGTGGACATACACCCGTCTCTTCTCCTCCTGAGCATGGACCTGCTCAACCAGGGCTGCTGCGACTTCATCTCTGCATCATGAATCTTCCAACACTGATGCAACATTAATAAGCTGCGTGTCGTACACATGTCGTACACATGCCATGCTCATCAAACACACAACGTATGAAGCGTGTCCCAAACCCCCAGATGTGGACAGCGGCGCACAGAGACGATGACGCATGTGAAGGCCTAACATGATGTGGTCATCTTTTATTCATAGATCTAGCCCGATAAACTTGATGCTGACACAAAGAGACTCGGGCCCGCACAACTGAGCCTCCATGTTGTGGGACACATTAGTAATAACAGTGTTACGATACCTGTTAATAACAGCTTAGAGACACAAGTGAGGTCAGGGCTAGATCACTACAGGTTGGGTGGGGTTGTCTTTCCAAGAGGGCACCACTGGTCTGAAACAAACACTCCCTGTAACAGACTGGTGTTTTCAGTGTCTCAGGGAACAATGCAACTCTTATTGGAGACCAGTGGCGGAGTCTGGTTGACTGGTCAGGTGACGTTACATCAGCAGGTCTGATGACGCCCGGCTGACGCAAGCTGCTGATCCACCACACCTGTCTGTGGCTGACTCAGCTCATCTGTGGAACGGCTGCCTACAGGTGTGTTCACGTCTGTGCACGCCTGTGCCTATCAGACAACACAGCGTCTTTCATTATGAACACCGCTGAATCGACCGGCACTACTCGTGCACCTGCAGGGGCCGAGCCCTGACTTCACTGGTCCCAGTCAGCCCAGTTTATGGTGACACAAGCCCCCACCAATCTGGCGGATGGATGGGGGTGGGGGGGTTGTGTCACCTGCACGATCTCTCAGACTGTATCCTCACTGGCATCTAAATGTGTTCACTACCAGTTTAAAGTGAACTGGATCTAAACTGGAAGTGGAAAATGGACCAGGAACTAAGGTCTGTTCAGAACGGAATGACTGACGATGCCTTCAGGGACACAACTAATGTCTGGAAATAAACCACAGACCTGCCTCTAATTTTCACAGGCCATAAACACCACCAAGGACTGGTTGGTCTTCCTGCTAATGGTGGTCCCATTTAGATCCAGGACTGACTCCATCAACTTTACTGATTATGTGAAGCTGAGGAGGTTTAAAACTGTTGTGACCAGAAGCCTCGGGGGAGGGAGGGAGGTCGTTGCTGCAGCCTTGACTCACTATCTTCTGAAATGAACATCAGCACTCCATCTGTCTCATAGACCAGCTTTGTGTTTGGATGCGAGTCCTCCAACCAAAGATCCTCTTCAAACCCTGCTCTCCCTCATGTTCAAGTTCTTTGGCACCCACAGAACCACTTTTTCCAGAGTGTGGTGTCAAACGTTCCAAGAGGAATCATCAGAACCTACTGGAAACAGAGCAACATCACAACCACCCAAGAGACCAACAACCGGCCATCACAGGAGCCCACAGCCGTCTCCAGGAGCCTGAAAGCCAGATGCCTGTCCTCGATCTGATCCAGGAACCGTCTGAGTTAAACATCCGTGTGTTTGGACCAGAGGAGCTGCTAATACTACAAGTTCGCCAGTTGATGAATGCAACCAGTCAGGCTAAAAGGCTGGAGGTTAAACAAATGGAATGTAAACTTTACTGTCTGGAGCTAATACACCCCTGCAGCCACACTGAATACCGACTGTATGGTCTCAGTAGCACCTGAGACATGTGTAATAAAGAATCTATAGACACAGCGGAACACAGCAGCAGCAGCAGTGGTGGATGGACAGATGTCTCTCCAAACCAGTAAAACCATCACCGTAAAACCCTTGGAAACTCAGAGTGAGACCTCCTCTCAGGGGGGATCCTCCACACTAAGCTTCACTCAATCATCCAACCAGCCAGTATTCCCAGTCAAACCAAGCTGGACTGGGAATACTGGTGATCACAGCCAGGCTGGACTGGACTCAGCAGAAATCTGTACCAGTTTAGAACTGGGAGATGTGGGAGCCTCAAAGATCCGATCTCACACATCCAGGCAGGACCATCGCAGAGTTCTGCATCAGTGACATGTACACGTAGAGAGCAGACCTAGACACACACTTACTCATGCACGCACACACGCACGCACACACACACACACACACACACACACACATGCACACACACACCTGATAAGGAGCAGCAGAGAGATCTGCTGAGGGGAGGACAGACCGACTCCCACAGAAAGGGGGGGCTTTGCTGATGTTTACACTGTGAACAGACCCGGGTTCTTCTGGACTCGCCTGTGCAGGAAGCAGTGAAGTCATCTGCCTGTTCCTCAGCAGTTCCGGAGCGACTCGGTGACATGGGGCCTCTGGGGCTGGAGCCACAGCAGATATCAGGTGATCAGAGCCGGGGCTAACCTACGCTGCGGTTAGCCTTGTTAGCTTTGGGACAGCAGAATGGTGGGTTTGAATCCCTCCTCTGGGTCAACACTGTCTCCTGACTGTGATAGAGAACTTGGGAAGAGCAGGAATGCTCCCTCAGCTCCACCATCCTTCCAGCCAAGCAGGTCTGCCTCGCTTCCCCCTGACAAACCTCAGGAAACCACTTTGGAGGTTTTCATGTTGGTTGTCAGGATTAGTGGCCATAAAACTTTAGCAGCTTGCTGTCGGAACACTGGTTATCTCCTGGTGTCTTCTCCAGCCATCAGTCATGTCGCCCAAACCTTATCTGATCCGATCCTACTATCTGTTTAAAGAACGGCCTGAAGAAGAACCCTAGAGGAGGCACTTTCTCAACACAGCCTGCTGGATAATCTCTTCCGTTGATTCGAAGGCAGAGCTTCAGACGCATGTGGAGTAAAAATGCTCACAAACTATTAGATGGGAATATCACCAGAATATGAAGAGCGGTTGGATGCTTCCCACAATAGGCATTAGCTTATGCTAACAACCGAGCTGTGGGTCTTGTGAATCCCATCCAAAGCAGACAATCTGAATAAACAAACACCTGTCAGAGGTCTCATCTCACTTAACAGAAGGGCAACAGGATCTTCTCAACTTCTCCTGAGTACGCAGCAGCCATGCTCATGTCCTGTTGAGGGATCACTCAGGGAGCCAGAGTAGAACCTCTAATCCCACCCATCCATCCCGGAAAAAGTCTGTCCTGAACAACACAGCAACGGGACTGAAGAACTACTGACCAATAGACCCAAAACCCGTGTTAACACTGGACACCAGAGAACCGAGGACCCTCAACGGCTCCACAGCCAACTCAGTCTAGTGAGGACTCCTCACAGCTGTGAGGGGGGTTCAGAGGGTCAAACTAAAGCAAAAGGTTGGACGTGTGGCCCGGCTTGGGGACTGACTGCATAGCAACAGGCGTTCAGAGGGAAGTGGTGCCCTTTGCTGCCCTGGATGCAGAGCGGGCAGCCAGACCAGGACACCAATAATGAGCTGATAGAAAATGACCCAGCAGGAATCTCAGAGGAATTTGAAGGATTTGAGCAAGTGGTGACCACGCAACGCTATTAAGGCCAAGAACGAGTGGAACTGTCCCAGGTCCAATCAGCTCATTGTGCTCAAGACATTAAGTGTGAGAGAGCCAGAATCTGCCTCAGTCAGAGTCCATGACCTCACTCAGGAACCCGCCTGCATGAAGGTATGCAGCGACAGAACAAGTCCCTCATCAGGGTTCACGTCTCTATCAGGAGGTGAATGCAGGTCTGAAGTTTATCTTCCAGGCTTCCTGGGCTGACATGACAGGTTCAGCCTAAATCAAGCTTCATCTCAGAAGGAGAGGTGAGTGCTGTGATCCTGGAGACTGGTCCCCAGACTGAGGGGTGAGGATGACTCTCTGGTTCCCCTGCACTCATCAGGTCCACAACTGTCACTCCGCTCTGCATCTGGATCCACACATGCTTCTTTTATCCCCTCCCTAAGGGCCATGGCACTGCATTTGTGAGCTAGCTTCCTCACGCCAACGCTCGTGTCATGTTATGTCGTATCACACTGACAGTGAGAGAGTGGATGGGAGTAAAGTTAGCGGACCATCGGTGACTCGAGCACAGCACCAATCACACCGAGCTCACATCTGGATCCTCGCAGACGTTAGAGAACTACAGCCGGACTGAAAGGGATGCCGCAGCTGCCACTGATCTCGAGGGGTGAGAGCTAAGCTGAGTCCACCAGTCCACCGTTGTTAGCTCCCAGTTTACCTGCAACAGCAGCAAGTTTGTCCCGTTCTGGCTCCAGGTACAGATTCCTTATTCCCAATAACCCAGCCGGAGCACTCACGTGTCTGAATGGATACGTGCACACCACAGGGATCACACATCTATACATACCGATGAGCATTGGTTCCTGCTATTTATAGAGAAGCTATATTAGCTCAGTCAGTGTCAGCTGTAGCCCCCAACATGGCCTCAGCGGCAGCAGCCTTCAAACAGCCTGCAAATTATTCATGTCTGCAAATGTGCATAAGTAAAGCCAGAGTTGCTAATAACCCTGGAGAGTCTTTATACACACACACACACACACAGACACACACAGCAGGCCAACAAGTAGAGCCTGTTCAGCACAGCAGTGCAGACTGTGACTCACAGCAGCCTGACAAACTTGCTCTCAACACACAAACATGTTTGTGTGACTGTGTGTGCAAATGACAGAGGTGTAGCCCCCCCCACACGCAGGCACGAATTTTAACTCACTTGATGAAGCAGCGTGCACCCTCAAACGTGTATCCTTCCTCCCATCCTGTTGGTAAATCTGGAAAAGACAGAAACACAGATTTTTATCTCACAGCCTGCGCGCGCACGCGCACGCAGTATTGCAGTGAGGCCACAAACATCTTATTTTGTCATTTCTCTCTGCATCTTCCCAACAACCAGATCGCATGATGCGCATGCATGACACCCCCCCACCACCACCCCCGTAGAGGCAGATGTGCCGTTTTATTCATTTGCGTTTCGCGGTGTCGAGCCGCGGTGCGTTGGTGCGCGTGTAGCCGGTGCGTGCGTGAAAGCTGCGTGTCTCTGCAGTCAGATGTGACTGCGGGGATCGCCTTGGAAATCGGTTCACGCCTACGTGACGGAACTTTTAAAAACTGTGTCGCAAAGTGTCCAGGTGGGGGTGAGGGGGGGAGAGGAATGATCCGCCCAAGGGAGGCAGGGGGAGGCAGAGGGGGAGCTGTGGGGGGAGGCTGGTGCTCTGCTGCAGGGAAGAACTCCCCTTCCTCTCCGCGACTTATCGACCATTTTTCCTCCACCATGACGCGCGGATAACCTTCCCGTGCATTCGGCGCGTGCGCGCGTCCGTGCGTACCTGGAGTTTTCCTGTGCCCGGTGACCACAGCCTCTCCAGTCACAGGATGTAACCAGGTGCTGCTCTTCGCTTCTTCGCTGTTGGTGGAAGAAAACGGGGAAAGGGTGAAAAGAGGAGTCGGGAAACGAGGAAGAGATAAAATGCGTCGCGAGAACAAACAGCGCGGCTCCTTTGATCCGCTCCGAGCTTCATATTTACTTCAGGAAGAAAATGCGTCCGTCGCGAGTGACCCCGTAACTCCAGGAAGGAGGAAGGCAGGAGAGCCAGTCCGGCTGAGGATCCGCCGCCATGTCTGAGCTCTTGTGGCTCTGCGTTACTACACAGCGGCCACGGTGCGCGGAACCGTGCCAAGCGCGCGCCAAGTACACGGCGCGGGTGTGCGCCCGCCGGAGATGGGAGCGCGCCCAAAGGATGAACAGACACAAGCCAGGGTTTCGTGCCGGGGGGGGGGGGGTTATTTGGCACGTGTGCGATATAATGATTGTAATCTGTGGGATTGTAACACACACTTCCGGTGGGATTATACTAATGATGAGGAGGCTACCTGTGCTAATCCCAGTTTGGATGCTTTAACCAGCATCACCAGTCTGGGTACAACACAGGCAACGTAACACAGACAGCACAACACAGGCAGCTCAACACAACACAGGCAACACAACACAGCCAATGGAACACAGGCAACGCAACGCAGACAGCACAACACAGGCAGCTCAACACAAGCAGCACAATACAACACAGGCAACACAACACAGCCAATGGAACACAGCCAATGCAACACAGACAGCATGACACAGCACAGGCAACGCAACACAACACAGACAATGCAACACAGGCAATGTAACACAGACAACACAATACATTTGCACCTTTGCACATTTTACTGTCAAAAATAACCACAAATATCTTTGTCCTCTTCTTCCTCCTCCTCCTCCTCTACCTTCTCTTCCTGCTCCTCCCCTTCCTTCTCCTCCTCCCCCTCCTCCTCCCAAATCCGTCCCCTCCTCCTCCTCCCCCTCCTTAACCCCCGTCTCCTCCTCCTCCTTCTCTTCCTCCCCCTCCTCCTCCTCCACCTACCCTTATTCCTACTACTACTACTCCTCCCTTCCTCTTCCTCCTTCTCCTCCTCCCCCTTCTCCTCCTCCTCCTCCTCCTTCACCTTCTCCTCTGTAAATGAGGAGCATCTATAGCATCGGTGTCAAACTCTGGCCCGTGGGCCAAATT
Organism: Takifugu rubripes; assembly: GCF_901000725.2. Lineage (NCBI taxonomy): Eukaryota > Metazoa > Chordata > Actinopteri > Tetraodontiformes > Tetraodontidae > Takifugu > Takifugu rubripes. Next base: position 305,591 of record NC_042302.1, on the reverse strand, counting down.
TGGCCCGCAATGTAATTATATTTGGCCCGCAAAGCCATACCAATTGACTATTAGAGCTGGCCCGCCGGTATTATCGCTTAAAGTGCATGTGCTAATACTACAAATACCAGAATGCTCTGCTGGTGTTTTGGTGTGAAAATTCACACTCCACATCAGTTGGTGGTGGTAATGCACCAATATGTGGCTTGCCAACCACCAAGAGAAAGGAAGTAGTTGTAGCGACCTTATATGCTAATGCTAATTCTGGCAGTACCCCTCTGAAAAATGATTAAAGGAAAGGCAGAAAATAGGACCTTTCTGAAGAGGTAGGAGGCAGAATATCTGTTTAGATATATAAAAGACGGACCTGTCTGTCTGGTATGTAGAGTCAATGTTCATTACAAGGAGGACAACAGCAGATGACACTATAAAATGCAACACCAAGACAAGCACACACACCTGGAAATGACTCAAAGGCGCCAGAAAGTAGAGGAAATGAAAAGGCATTACATTTACATTACATTAACTTACAATGGCAAAAGATTACTGTTGAAATTTAATTCAAAAGGCTGCGAATAAAAAAGAACAGAATGCCAGTGATGTGTTTTATTT